>NW_009211402.1:0-375 GCF_000690835.1 Fulmarus glacialis | reverse complement strand
CTGGCAACCGAGCCTGTGAGATGGCCATAGCCAGGCAGGGGCCAGATCCAGGGTTTGGCCCTGAATCACACCAGGGCAGGTCCTCAGCCCCCAGAGACTTTCTGCCCTGAGCAAACCCGTCCTGATGAACAAGGCCCCTTCCTGGGAAAAAAAAAGGCACGAGCCCTGCTTCCCCCCGGGGGTAGGTGACATGGCGGAGGGGTCCTGTGGGCCCCAGCACGAGCAGCGCCGCGGGGCAGAGCCCGGAGGGAAGCCATGGGGCGCTGAGGGGAGAAGGAGCCCCCAGCAATCTCTGGAGCAGTTTTATTTTAGTCCTTACAGCCGACCTGAGTCTGAGAGGCTCCAGGCATCGGTGGGGCGGGGGGCAAAGGAAAA
>NW_009211401.1:2049-27379 GCF_000690835.1 Fulmarus glacialis | reverse complement strand
CCAAGATCTTGCCCACTCCCAGCCTACTGTGTGAGGCGGGGGGAATGTTGGAGAGACAACCTTGATGCTGTGCGAGCACTGCTCAGCAGTAGCCAAAACACTGCTGTGTTATCAACACCTTTTCTAGCTACCAATACACCATAGCACTATGAGGGCTGCTCTGGTGAAAATTAACTCCATCTCAGCCAGACCCAATACAGATAGATATGAAGTATGGAGACTCTAGAAAAGCTCAATCCTATGAAAAGAATAAGTGAGAATTCAGAGAGTTTTTAATCTCAATAGTTTCTCATGATAAAGAGCTGAGTCACTGAAATTATTCTTAGCAGGAAATGGTCAGCATCATTGTTTACTCTTTTCTTTACCCTTAGAGAGTGTCAAGATAAACAAAATCTGTGGCAGCGGTTCAAAACTGGGTCAAAATGTAAGTTAATTCAAAGTTAAGTCACTCAACAAATGTTAAAAGTGGTTCAAATATAGATATATATTTCATTGGATTCTAACTACTTGTTTTGGAAAATAAGGAAATTATATTGCTCTGCCAAAACTTTTAGATTCTTGATTTTGTAGCTTGATGATGTGACATTTTTAAAATCTCAAACATTTTTTTGAGAAACCTCTTTCATTTATATCTTTATTCTCTATCATTTTCACAAATAATTTAAATTGCCTTCAGTGGTGGGTTAAGCTTGGCTGGCTGCCAGGCACCCACCAAGCTGCTCTCTCACTCCCCTTCCTCAGGAGGACAGAAGGAGAAAATGAGATGAAAAAGCTCGTGGGTTGAGATAAGGACAGGGAGATTGCTCACCAGTTATTGTCACAGGCAAACCAGACTTGACATGGGTAAGGTTAATTAAATTAATTGCCAATTAATGGCAGAGTAGGATAGTGAGAAATAAAAATAAAATTAAAACCACCTTCCCCCCACCTTCCCTTCTTCCCAGGTTCAACTTCGCTCCTTCACTCCCAACTCTTCTACCTTGTCCTCCCCAACGGTGCAGGGGGACAGGGAATGGGGGTTGCGGTCAGTTCATAACATTTTGTCTCTGCCTCTCCTTCCTCCTCACATTCTTCCCCTGCTCCAGCATGGGGTCCTTCCCACAGGATACAGTTCTTCATGAACTGCTCCAACGTGGGTTCTTCTCATGGGCTGCAGTTCTTCAAGACCTGCTTCAGAATGGGTCCTTTCCACAGAGTACAGTCCTTCAGGAATGGACTGCTCCATCTTGGCTGCCCTACAGGCCACATTTCCTGCCAGGAGCCTGCTCCTGTGTGGGCTCCTCTCCACGGGCTGCATCTTCCTTCAGGGTGTATCCACCTGCTGCAGCGTAGAGTCCTCCATGGGCTGCAGTGTGGATATCTGCTCCACCGTTGTCCTCCATGGGCTGCAGGGAGACAACCTGCATCACCATAGTCTTCTCCATGGGCTCCAGGGGAATCTCTGCCCTGGCACCTGGAACACCTCCTCCACCTCCTTCTCTGACCTTGGTGTCTGCAGGGTTGTTTCTCTCACTTTTTCTCACTCCTGTCTCTCACAGCTGCTGCATATCATTTTTACCCTTTCTTAAATATGTTATCACAGAGGTGCCACCAGCGTCGTTGATGGGCTCAGCTTTGGCCAGCAGCGGGTCCATCTTGGACATGCCTGGAACTGGTACTGTCCAACATGGGGGCAGGTAGTCTCTTCTCACAGAAGCCACTCCTGCAGCCTGCCCCCTCCCCCACTGCCAACACCTGGACACGGAAACCCAATACACCTTCTAGTATTATAAGGCTCTTGTGCTGGTTTGCCTGGAAGATAACAGCAGCAGCTGAATCTCTCTAAGCTGTTAGATGGAATTATTCTGTATTAAAAAGATAGAAGGATTGATTGTACCAGTTCTCCCATTGTATGCTGAAGAATATAGGAGAGGATTTGGCATCTGCTTTGAGAAACTTAAAGGTTAACATTGCCTACTGGTTATTTTGAGTGTACAGAATAACTTTAAGCAGCTCTGAATGAGTATTGTAAAATGATTTATTGCCTTCCGCCTGCACAAAAAAATGTCTCTCTTCTCTGGAGACCATCACATTCTTTTTGAATGTCAGAAATTTTCACAAATAAACTTTGAGAAGGTGATAAATGTTATTCCTCAGCAGGTAATGTTCTGGACTGCCATACTGTAGTACTGGTAGATATGAGCTGGTGTCCGCTTGTAACAGCATCTTTACCTTCCCCAATGTTGGGGACTTGCAGTTCAGTTATAACAAATCTTAAAAAATTCAGAGTAGGTGTCATCAGCTTATTTCCATAGTATATCTAAGCACGAGCTTAAACAAAGAAGATAGTCGTGTCAAACTGATCCTAGGATCTTTTACAAGACAAATCTGTCTTTTACATTTTTTGCTTTGATCTTCTAAAAGAATACACATTTTAAATGCATGCTGGATTATAACATCGCTAATGAACACCAGTGCTGGTGATCCCTCTTAGCGTCACCTGTCTTCCTCATAATTTTGGTATTCCTTGTCTGTCTGCAAAGATACCAATTACTTTCTTGCTATAGTCTCTTTTATCTTGGCAATCATGTGAACATTGCAGATCAGTGATCTGAATGTAATGAAAAGTTAAGTGTCTTTGGTTTCCATGAGAATGTTTTTAGTCAAACTTATCATCTGGCAGCTAAAAGAACATCTTATTCTCATCTTGTGTAGTGCTATCTTCCTGGAATGATACCATAACATTTGGCAGCCAAAAATCAACAAACAAAAACTAATAAATAAAAAAAATCAGCAATTAGTTTGTGGGTTTTTTTTCCATTGAATATGCTACCTACATCCTTATCATCCCATAAAGTCCCATCTGCTAAATACTCTCTTATGTAATATGAAGTAAATATTTACTGCTTCCTCAAATTTGCAGCCTAGCAGTGATTTGTTGTAAACAGAAATGACACATTTTGAAGTGTGATGCTCTGTAAACTCATTGAAAGGAAGTGCATTTGGGGTTATCACAGAATTTTGATTACCTTTCTTCTGCAGTATGCTGCATTATTCCGATGTTTGCAAATATTTTTATTAGTAATAAAATCATCAGAGCTTCTTTTACACAACTCATTCCTGTTAGTCCAAGTCTTTTTTTACATCTTAAACTCTCATGACAATTTACGACCAACTCTAACTATATAAAATTATCTTTACTCCCACTGTTTCTTGCTGTGTGATTTTTGATGTGTTACATAACCTAATCTCCTTCTGGGAAGATTTTGCTAACTGTAGGCATGTTAGAGGTAGAAAGATCCATGAGTCAGTGCAAGACACCTACATACAGAGAATGAGGGTTCAGTATGAGAAAGGGTAGCAGAACTTGATTCGTTATTAGCAAATGATCTATCCAGTAGCATCACAACACGTATTAAGCATGGCATATGTGTTTAAGATGTTCAAGCAGATGTTCAGTTGCAGTGATACTGATATATAGATCCCATCCAATTATTTGATCTTGTCTTATGCTCTATGTACATAAAATAAACATATACTTACTTTCATTTGTACAATTCACAGTACAATCTAAAATACTGAAAGGATGCCTCTCCCATCCTTGATCAAATCCTGTTAAGTCCATAAATAGGAGCAATACCAGTGACAACAACGGGCTTGAGACATTCTTAATCATACAGATCTTATAGATATGCTTATTTTGGACTACTCTAGATCAAAATGAACATCACATTTCAAGCACAGGAAACTATGAAGTCAGCCATGCTAACACACGTGATATAAACTGTGGGACCATGCAGTATCTGTAATTCTTACACAGTGTGCTATATAAACAAGAGTGATAAAACTGGGTAGAACTGAATAGTCAGTGAGTATGAATAAGCCTTAGAAAGAACAGTATTCCTGATAAATTTTTTTAGGATAAATTACACAATCACTATGGACCATTCCCCACTTCCTCCCAGTCTCTATGGCTGTGGATTTTGTTGTACTCCTTTTTAAAAAAAAAAAACATATAAGCTTGTGCACGGCTTCCGTATTTCCTCCTTCTCGTTTTGTCAATGTAACTGATTGTGCTGAAGTGGAATTTTCCACTAAAGACGTCAACTTCTGAAGTTTCAACATCTTGATTTTCTTTGTTGAAAACCTTGAAAGAATTTCTGATTAATTCCTCCAGTAGAATTCCAGCAGGAAGAAAATTTTACTCCCACCTGATTCATAGTAAACTGTATTCAAGGTCAAGAGCTGCATTAGAAGTTTAGAGATATCAGCAGAAAACAGAGAAGAGGAAAAAACCCCAAAAGACTTGGAGCTTTATCCCTACAAAACGGGGTATAGTAAAGAGAAATCTGTGTTTAAAGGAAAGCTAGGAAAGGCCAAATTTTCTGTTGTAGCACTAACAGATCTTGGGATAGGATGGGGAGATCATTGAACAGTGGTTTTACGGGAAAGCACAAGCGGGTGTCTCACAATATCACTCAAGGCCCTTTGGGTAGAGCCATGGTTACAACCACAGAATACTGCAAGAAAAGAGAGGCATTAATCAATGTATCATATCAAAGACTATCAATTTAAAAACCAACTGATTGACCTTAGGAATCTCATAGTTGTCCAGATGAGAATATAAGGATATACAACTGCATTTTAAGAAAATTACTGAAAAATAGAAAAGGTTTCCAGAGAATTAGTATTAATTAAACCACACACAGTAATTTCTAGGAGGTGTTGGGTAGTAAATTATTACCTTAGGTGGGATTCTTTCCCATGTCTACAGTGGACTAGCTGCATTCAAAGTATGCATCTCATAATCCATTAATAGTCAGTGGAAAGAAATAAGTACTTTTGGGGCAGGTGCTTACAGTAGATGCACATGTCAGGGAGCAACAAAAGCAAGGCTGCTCCAGGAAAGAGGATGAGCCAGGAGGAGAAGGTGACCCCAGCATAGGCAGGCAGAGATACCCTGAAAGTGCAGTCCCACAGCACCCAGACAGGACCAGGGTGGTGGTAGGGACACAGTCCATTAACAATCATGAGACAAGGTGAGGTATCAAGTCAGGTCCAGGTCCATCTAGCAAGTCCAGTCAGTGTGTCAGGACAGCAGGAGACAAAGCCAGAGAAAGCAGTGACAAAAAGCTATGAGGGTCATTCTCCTATACCAGTCATTATTTACACTGTGTGACCTGTGAGGCTAACAGGCTCAGGCTGCGCCTGGCTTTGATAGGTTTGTCCTAGTAAAATTCGGATGCAAGGGACAGGAGTAGAACTGAGCCATTTCCTTAAGCCCTAATTAATTGTCAGCTATTTTCAAATAAGCATGAATTTAGAGTAATTTGATCCTCAACCTTGAAATATGCATATTCCTCATTAGTGGAAGCATAGCTGTTATCTGAATGTACAAGGTGTGTTGGATGAATTTGGCAAAGTGGTATTTAAACTGACTATCATTTCAAGGAGAAGGGGAGTCCCTGGTGGGAGCTGTTGCAGTTTTCGCAAGGGGCAGCATCACTGGGGCTGTTTTAAACCTCATCTTTCTCCTTCCTACTTTGGCTTCTATTTAGACCCACCCAAACAGCTCATTCATTCAATGTTATCTGGCCTTTGTTTCTGCCATAAAGGAACTTGAGTCAAACTTTCTATATTAAGAATGCAGTCAATATTATATCTTTTTTAGAGAGCATTAGAGGTAGAGAAGCCCAGTAGCATTGGCTAGAAAAGGCTTCTCAGTTTCTGTGGAAATGAAATAAGGTTCTATTAGAAATTACTCTGAAACACAAGGACTTCTGGAGAGAACATTTTCTTTGTGGGGGATTTATGAGCACTTTAGAGAATGCTGCAATAGGAACCTGCTATCATCTGTTATAGTTCACTAGGTCCAAACTAGCTCTGGTATCAACATACTTTTAAAAGAAAGTAAATCTAGAGGATATGGTGAATAAATGGAAGTTGACATTTGCTGGCCATAATAATAAAATCAAAATACTGGGAGAAAGGAGAGGAGGTTCCCAAAAACTTCTGGTAGAGAACATGCAGCTTAGAATTTAATGAGAATCAAGGATAATCTGAAAGCAATTTGTTTAGTCTCTACTGTCTATAGAGTTTGATGAATATTGTTGGAAAACACTGACTGCAAGAGTCACATATTAGGCTAGTCTGAATGAAGACATGGAATGAGGTACATGTAAGTTGCAAGGGTCTCTCAGGAGACCTTGGGTGATTACACATGATGCATTGAAAGTCGAAAAGAAGACTCAAGAAGAAAAAAAAATATAAGAAGAAGGTAAGAGATGGATAAAAGTCAAAGAAATGCACCATTAATTTTATTCTTTGACCCTATTAAACCTAAAATTGAAGGTTACTCTATTAACCCTGCAAAGCATCTGCACTCCTACTCTTCACACTGCAGAAAGTTTTCTGTCCAGAACTGAATTATTTCAGCTGCACTGACATGAAATTTCAGTTCCTAATCAAATGTTTTTGTGTAGAGGTGAAGCTTCATTCCTAGATTTGGCTCTTTTCCACAAGATTTGTCCCACACCAACTGTGTTAAGGAAATCCCACCATCCCCCATATCATGAAAGGTGGAACACTTCTCTCTTGATTAATGAATATGGAAGAAAACTCTGAAGGACGTTTCAGAAGGTTCTCTGGTTGTTTGTGGCATAACAGTTTCTATGCCACAGCTACTTTCTGTGTCTGAAGGCAATCAGTATTTAGTTATTGGTATTGGTGCTAGAGAAGGCTATAGAACTAGATGGACAAATTGATTTGCACTTGTGTAACTACAGTTGAGGTACATTAAAATGTCTTTAAAATTATGGAATTAAACAAAGACCTTTATGGGATATTTTACGTCTGTATGGGATTCCATTTTTGTTGAATTCAAAGGTATAGCTCAAAAACTATTTTCTGATGTAAAGCTGTATAGGATATTTTCATAATCTTCAGTGACAAATGAAATACATATTTCAGGTCAATCCAGGCATGCTACTGTGTAAAAATCACAACATGTTATCCTTTATTATTGCTTGTCTGGATAAACCATATATTCAGAGATACCCAATATATACCGAGACTGTGCTCCTCTATCACTTAAGATGTAACTGAAAAAGATGCATGCAATTTTGTTTTGTCATGTGGTCTCTTTGTAATTACTAATAAAGTGTGGTTTATTTTTTCTCAGAATTGAATGAATAAACACTTCTGTTCAGACTTCTGTATTTCACTGACATACCACTGATATGCATAATGCATATGCAGCATGCATTATAATCTGTATTTGAGTGGTAGATATTTCTTGGTAGTAATCTACTTCCTTTGAATAAGAAGCCTTGCAATGTATACTGTACATAATCAGGCAACTGTTTATCCTGCAACAAGTTTGAAAAGTTGCCAGTCAGGAGGGTTCCCACCTGCCTCAAATATTTCACCTATCCACATAGGAAACAAAAGGAAAGGAGTATTTTGTGCTTCTCCCTGTGTCTCAACTGCTTCAGTCTTCTCGCCCCACTTTGCAGTAGACAGATGGAATGGGACCATTCTTTGTCTAGTTATATCATAGAAAAAGGCAGGACAGATTTGTGACTGGGCTGAGGGAGCTATGACCTTGCTAGCATTGTGCTTGTGAAAGGATTACGGTGACAGGGAATAGGAAAATGTTTGCATTCCCACCTTTCATCTTTTATTGACAGAGGGATGGTTCACAGCTCTCAAAACTGTTCACAACATGTTGAGGCTTGGAACTCCAGACTGAAAACATTAGTTATTTTTTTATGTTTAAGTGATTCCCTAAATCTTGATGGGTTTTCACTTGCATAAAAATTCTGAAGAACAATCTAAATAATTTGTTTTCAGATATACCCACTTGCATTCTGCCAGCTTGAATTTTGTGCCATCACTCCAAGGTGAAGCCACCAGCCCTGGCACCTCTGCAGTCAGTCATCCACACAAAGATCACAAGCTACCATCTTCTACCAGCAGGCCAAGAACACCCATGGACACAGAACACCATTGAGGCATTGTCTCAGATGATAACCTTGTCAGTAAATATTGCTTAGTCAGATAACGCCATAGTAGTTGTACTAGAAGACAATAGCAGTTTGTGCTTCAGAATTCACAGGATCAACAAGTGACTGGATGAGGTTTCTGTCCTGGATATCCAAATACTGATGCTGTAAGTAAGCATTTCAGTATTTTTGTTCTGTTTCTGCTTAGTGCATAATTATCATCATTAAAACGACTATAAAGAAGTGATTTGTCTTTAAATAGAAATGAATGTTGGAGTTGAGATCTGACATTTAGGAGCTCTGGGAAACACTGCTAGGAGTGTAGCTGGGTGGAAACGCTTTTCTATCCTGTATATTTTTGATAATTTGTATTTATTTGACCTCTCCAAAAAGTATGTAAATTAATTTTGACATTCTTTATAACTCAAAATTCTGGGGAAATAGAATTTAATTTAACTAAGACATTTTGTTTCAAACACTTTGAGAATTAATATTTTTTCTATATTTAAAAAACCTGTTATCATAATTAACTTACGCTCCTACAGTCTTACATCATATAATTCTAAATATAAAGTTCTTAATGAAAATTCTGAACTGCAAGATTATCAGTTTAAATTTCACGCATTTCCAAATCTTTGTTAAAAAGAAAAAAAAAATCTTCCCCATGAGAAAATGGTGAATTTCTGCAGATGTAAAATGTTTCACTGAAATAAATCCCAAACTCCTTATAACAGTAAGTCTTTATTTTATACTCCTTAAGAACAGCAGCACTTTGTGGACCTTTAAAAGTTAATGTTTCAAATGGTACCAAATGTTCTTTTTTATCCATTTCTTTTTCAGCCAGGGTTTAGATAAACAGTGTTTGCAATATCTTCTTAATCAGTACCCTCATATCCCAGTGGATTCAACCCTTCTGTTAAGTTGGTTCCCTGCTGTAGAAAACTACAATAGCCAGGAAATTAATGGAATTCAGATCTCCTATGTTCATCTTCTAAGCCTATAATGCTAACTTTGCCATACTCAGTAAAAAAAGAAGACAACCTATTTATCATCCCCTGAGATCTCTTTCTGGCAACCAAGTTCTTATATTAATAAATACAGCAAAATGCATTTGTTTCATGTCAGTGGTTTCATAATACAATTGTTTTGCTGAGCACGTTGTGCAGCTTGCACACCGGACCTTTGGTTCCTATTGCATTCCTTGTCTGTCTTTATTGTTATCTAGTGCTGAGCTCCATAGATAAGTGTGCCCCTTCCTCCAAAGAAAAAGAGCTCTAAGGACTTGAATGGCAAGCCAAAGACTGCTGTCAAAATATTTTTTCCTCATGCTCCATATTATAGACATACAAGGTGTGGATTCAGTCTTAGATCTGGATTGCCCTTGGAGTCCCAGTGCACGTCCAATTGTCTGTTCATGGAGCAGATCATTCTGATCAGGTCATGCACAGATTTATCCTGGAGCACCTATCCTGTTCTGGGGTTTTCCTAAGCCCAATATACATCTTTTGAGCCAAAAATCAATTCAAGCAAACAGGTAATAATACAGATGGAAAATGGCTGGAAGATAGTGGTCCACTCTCATGCCTGCTTTTAAATTTGTGCAGACAAGGCCAATTTGTGTGGGCAGTCAGTGCTTCAAAACATGTCTGAATATAAAGCTCTTCACATTCAACGCTCCTCCTTCTATTGTGACAGGGCCAAAGAAGGGAATTTTGATCTTCAGTCCTCAGATTCAGAGATTGACTGTCATTCTTCATAAAGCACTCCAGGTTTGACTCAGCAGCTTGGAAAGCTCTCATGAGCTCTCATGATAATTTCAGTGATCCCACTGAAGGTAAACAGTCCACGAGGTCAGTTAAACTGACCTTTTCTATGAAGAAGAGGTATGCTGGGGAGTCCACACCGACTGCTGGTAGTGTTTTTTGAGAAGGTGGTTACATTTTGGACAGGCTGAAGTTTTTGGAATGTTAGAATACCTAATCTCAAACTCAATAAACTTCAGTAATCAAGTTGTCTATTACAGTATGCCAATTTGGTGAACATTATACCTGGCCCATCATGCAAACAAAAATAATTTTTTTGAAAGGTGAAAAGACATTCATGATTAATACCCTACAAAATGAGTTGTTGAGAAGCTGTCATGACAAAAAGTAGCCTGCCCTTTTTTACCAGCTACTCTAGCAAGGGGGAAAGACTGTGGTTAATGATGTGGAAAGCAGTTCTTAGTATCTCAACATCACTGACTTGACTGTCAAAATAACTATTCGTTTCCAAGGCTTGAAATGGACTCTGTACAGCTGTTTTACGAAAGTGCTTTGAAAGCCAAGCATTGTTGCCATGTGAGCTTTTATAACTAACGTGGTAGCTTCAAAGAAGAATTATATGAATTTGAACTACATGAAGCCCTAACTAGAGTGAACACGATGATTTAAATAATTCCTGATAGTCTTCTATAGAAAATTAGACATTACATATACATTATTGTGCAATAAAATCATCCAGCTACTTCTATTCTTTAAGTATTTGTCTGCAATAGAGCAGTTTTCTTTAAGCACTGCTCTACACTAAGGCTGACAATTTGGATGTGACTGCAATGTACTGATCTTTAATGCTATAATTGTCATATGGTACTTTGTTCTCCTGTAATAGGCCTGCATGATACTGGAAGTGAATAGTGACAATGGATATCCCATGGAAACTCAGTAACCAACCTATGCTATGCCGGATGCTGCTCCTACCGAAATCAATGGCAGTGTTTCCAATTATGTCAATATGAGCAGTATTCTGTCTGTCTGTGCGGGAATAAAAATCAGAGGCAAAGAAGAAAGGATCTGCATGAATCACATACAAATTAGCTTCTCAGTGTTTGATTTTAATAAAAGGTTGTTGGAAAAAGGGAAGAGAGGTAAGATTAGGGATGTAATTTAACCTTGTTTAAACTGTTCTTGTCAATATAATTTCATCACATGAGCTTTCTTTTGTAATAAAACAATAGAAACATTAACAATTGTCCTGCCTGAGGTCTGCCTTCCTCTCCTTCCGGAGTGTCTGGCTTATCAGCTTAGGGATTGTGGGCTTTAGTGTCTGGCTTTGTGAAAAGCTACCTGGTGCATCTATGTTCATTGCTGCTGCTGTGTGAGTTGGACAAGTGACGGTCTTCCACATCATCCTGACAAACGCTGTTGTCTGCTGCGGTCCTCATTACCAAAAACCTGCCTGGTCTGCCTTGTGGATGGCCTTTGCTCATTAAGATACTTCTCTTTCTTCCCTGCTTTCTCCAAACTCTCCTCTTCTCAGACTCACAAATCAAGGTACTCTCTTGCATAGACAATTATTTCGAGTTTCCTAGTTCAGTTCATATTCTTCTCCTGTAGTGATCTGCTGTCTGCTCTTGGCATCTACCTCCCATCTGGATGGACTGTCATTTTTAATGGAACACCTTTCAGGAATACAGAAGAGCTTACACGTGGGACAGGACCACCTGCAAACCTATAGGTTTCCAAGCTTATGCTAAGCTGGTCTCTATAATCTGTGTCAAATTCTCATCTTGTGCTTAATTCACGCAAAATGAAATCAAAAAGTAAAAATCAAGCCAGTGTTAGCATTCAAGCTGCACTCTATTTTTGCAACTTTACTTTCAGAATTCCTTAAAAGCAACCTTCAAACTAAAGCTTTATGTCAAATTTATGTAGCTCCTCTTTGTGCAAAATATCATGATGGGAAGTTCAAAAATGGGAGATGGCAGATGTGCATGAATGAAAGAACTCAGAACAGATGACATTTTCATGAAGAACAAGACACAACTCAAATGTAATTCTAGTGCATCAAAATAAAAATTGTAACACAAAGTAAATAGGTGTCCTGGTTTCAGCTAGGATAGAGTTAAATTTCTTCCTAGTGCTGTGTTTTGGATTTAGTATGAGAAGAATGTTGATAACACACTGATGTTTTCTGTTGTTGTTAAGTACCATCCTAGTCAAGGACATTCAGCTTCCATGCTCTAGCAAGTAGAGGCTGGGAGGGAGCATAGCCGGGACAGCCAGCCAAGCTGGCCAACGGGGTATTCCATACCATGTGACGTCATGCTCAGTATATGAATGGTAGGCGTGGTCCAGGAAGTAGCGATCGCTACTTGGTTATCGGTCAGTGCAGGTGGTAAGCAATTGCATTGTGCATCACTCATTTTGTATATTCTATTATTATTATTGTTGTTTTTGTTGTTGTTATTGTTATTATTATTATTGTTATTATTATTTTCCCTCCCTTTTCTGTTCCATTAAACTGTCTTTATCTCAACTCACAAGTTTTCTCGCGCTTACCCTTCCGATTCTCTCCCCATCCCACTGGTGGGTGTTTTTTTTTAGCGAGCGGCTGAGTGGTGTTTGGCTGTCTGCCGGGTTAAACCACAACAATAGGTCAAAGAACAGAAATTCTTGGGTTTTACTTTCTTACTTTCCTAGCTGTTTCAGTGTAGCACTTTAGAAAGTTCTAGTGCTTTCAGACATGAAGTATTATTAAAGCATAAAGCAACAGCTTAATTTTAACTTTGAAGTGTTTATAAGGTACTGTACACTTAAGAACATACTAGATATGAAATATGGGATAATATTTTTAAAAGACAAAGTAATAATAGGTGAAATTATTTTCTTTTATTTCATAATAGATTCCTAAATTATATTATAAATTTTATGTATTTTGCCTTGTAAGTAATTCAAATATTTGACTATAAAACTGAAAGAAGGAAGAAGAAAGAAAAGGAGACATGGGAATTATAAATCTTTTTCTGAACTGTGTGAAGCCTCCATTTTAAATTAGTAATGTGACTTTAGGGCTTTTTTTGTACTTATTAAGAAACTATAGATTAAAGTAACCTCAGTAAAGTTGCTATGTTTAACATCATTTACGCAACGTTGTGTTACATTAAAACCAGTTATGATTCTTTATGAAATTAAATTAAAAAAAACGTTCATCCAAAACACAGAGGTGTATGTTGTTGTTCAAACTAAAGGCATGCACAGACAAAGGACTTCCCTGCATATTTGTTTGTGGAGGTTTTTGCCTTGTTTTGGGAGAAAGTGTCTATTAGGGCAGTTACAGAATTTCACTCTGGGATTAAATTGTTTCTCATATTTTTCCTGAATGCACTGTTATAGTCTTTTCTGTTGAAGACAAGCAGAAATGCCAACAAAGGGGTGTTTGTAGTAGTAGCAAAAGTAAAGGGGCGTTTGAAGCATGGTGAACATTAGTGGACAAAGAGCTGTGTAAGTCCTGTAGGTGATCCTGTGCCTTGTGCATGAGAGGGAGAGCACAATGAAAAATTAAACACAAGGAGGACAGATAGCTGGTGATGGGGGACAATGAATGAAAAAAGAGGAGGGGGAGTGTGAGGGTTGGGGGTTCAGACATGGGTGGCAGAGGAGCTGGTGAGTGACACTCAGCAGAACACTTCTGAGAGAACCCACTTGTCCTAGGAAGCATCCATGGAGCTGGGGACACAGTACTGCTCGGGGGCATGACTGATGAGGGAGCAGAAGTCGTTAGGAACAGCCCTTCCCCATTGAGTTTCCTCCTCCAGGTGGTGGGAATGGACAGCATAGACAGGGCTAGGATGAGAAGGTAGAGTTGGTTGAGCCTCAGACAGAGGAAGAAGTGAGGATACGTGCAGCCAAAGCCTCAGTAAGAAGATCTGGAGGAGCTGGCAGTGTGACAATGACCTGAAGCACTTGGGGTACATGTGTGCCAGGGTCTACCTTTCAACACAGAAAGGTCATGAGCCAGGGTACCCATGGTGAAGGGGATGTGCCCATGCCCACCAACCTTTGAAGGAAATTCCTACATGTGCCACCCACAGCCTGAGGTCCAAGTGGAGGCTGGCTCTGAGGGGTTCTTCACACAGACCACACACTCTGCCCTCCTCCCCAGATGACACGATGTCCAATATCTTGGTGTCTGGCAGGATATAAGGGTGAGAAAATGGAGTGACTGGAGGACAGACACGTAGAGGTGATTGTGGAGCCCAGTTTTGGGGTGGATGGGCTCTAAGTGACAGTTTATGAGGCATGCACGAGCATCTGGGGGGCTTACAGGGGCAGTGGGCTGAGGAGAAGGTCTGGAGAACTTGGGCTGGGTGGGCAGGGGCTGCTCTCTGGCAGGGCACCCAGGACAGGGGGATGCACAGGAGGCCCCTACAGTGGTGAACGAGGTGAGTGGGCTATCCCATGCACTGGTGGGAGCGAGAGGGAGTGAGCAAATGAACTTTTTACCAAGATGAAAGAATAGATGAGGGCATTAAGAAGACAAAGCTGCCAACGGTATCAAAATACCTAGGATAGAAAGAAATTGAAATTCAGGACAGATCTAAAGAGGATCTGTCTAAGCGCACAATTCTCATCCTGACCAAGGGTTGTGACTGAGCGGCACTTGGCTGTTTTTTGTTGTGAGGGAAAACCAAATGAGCCCAGTGGTGTAATCTGAGATCAAAACAGGCAGATGAGCCTTCAGCTCTTTCAGATGAGTTGCCTTTGTTCCAATGTTTCATCTGAACATGAAACACAACCAAAATTCAAAGTAAGCAGATTCCCACAAACCTGCAAGGCTAATCCCAAGCTTTGACAACACTCAGAGCAAATCCCCCTCAGACGATTCACATGTGTTGCCTCGCTGACTTAGTTGGATCCCCTCTGCTCCAAAATTAAACCCAAACATCATTCCTCCATCCCCTCCAAGGATCAGAGGAATTGGCTGATGGCTAAATCCCTTTGAAGCCGGAGTTGGATGCAGCCATGCTGTGGACAGGGGAAGGGAAATTGCAGTGATAGAGCAGTTGTATTAGCTTGTGAAACAAAATGTAGGCCATGTTCTGAAACACTGCGGTAGAATCCAAACATTCTCCACTATAGGGGTTTCAAATTCTAAAACCTCCTCGTGCTTCACTGATGTAGCACTGCCAGGTAGATGACTTCTAGAAAGCGGCCGCATCTGCACCTTTTCTCTCTCCCATGAATAGGTCTAGCTGCCAGCACACACTTCCTGCATTAACTTCCCCTTTCTATTTTTTTATTATACTGAGAACATAAAATAGTACAGAGCATATTCTGTCACTGACAAGTGCTTTTCAGCCTTCAGTTGGCAAAGGCAAACCTGACATTTATTTCCCATAAAAAACCCTCTTGCACAGCTGTAAATGGACTGGGAAACCATGGCATGCTTTCCACGGTTAGCTATTTTTCTTTCGAATTGCCATAATTTTTATTGTGATTATTGGTGGAACTGCAGTAATTCTGAAGCAGAGACCCTGGACTTTTCATGTGGATCAGTTTCAGGTGATGTGTAAAGCTGGATGGCAACTGGGTGCCTCATTTGCTCGGTGGGAGCAGTCATAGCCTCGAGATGCTGAGGGAACTTTTGGGTGCACGTGGAGGTTCCCAGTGCCTTCAGGTACATGCTGACAATATGGACTGTAATTTTGGATCTAGTATCTAAGTTAGGATTGTAATTTTGGAGTTGATATCCAAGTTGGGATGAATTCTACCTGAACTTTAGCCATCTAAAAGTTAGCTAGTCTAATATTTCTTAAGACTCACTTTTACTAGTCCTAGTTCTTCATGCATGGCACACACTATGTAATGCAGTTTAACTGCTCAACCACAGCACCTGTCCATGACAGCTCTGCTACTTCTAGATCTAAATTACTCTGCATTTGTGTGCTGGTTTTAGCTGGGATAGAGAATTTTGTTCGTAGTAGCTAGTATGGGGCTGTGTTTTGGATTTGTGCTGAAAACAGTGTTGATTATACAGGGATGTTTTCATTATTGCTGAGAAGTGCTCACACAGAGTCAAGTCCTTCTCAGCTTCTCAAGCTCTACCGACTGGGAAGGCTGGAGATACACAAGAAGCTGGGAGGGGGCACAGCCAGAACAGCTCACCCAAATTGGCCAACGGGATATTCCATACCATATGACGTGATGCTTAGTATATAAACTAGGGGAAAGCTGTCCGGGGGGTCGCTGCTCAGGGACTGGCTGGGCATCAATCGGTTGGTGATGAGCAATTGTTTTTAATTTGCATCACTTGTCTTTCTTGGGTTTTATTTCTCTCTCTTTTTGTTATTTTCCTTTTCTCTTCTTCTTCTTCTTCTTCTTCTTCTTCTTCTTCTTCTTCTTCTTCTTCTTCTTCTTCTTCTTCTTCTTCTTCTTCTTCTTCTTCTTCTTCTTCTTCTTCTTCTTCTTCTTCTTCTTCTCATCATCATCATCACTATCATCATCATTACTATCATTATTATTACACTTTATTTCAATTCTTAAACTGTTCTTATCTCAACCCATAAGTGTTCTCATTTTTACTCCTCCGATCTCTCGCCCATCCCCCTGGGGGTGGGGGGAGTGAGCAAGTGGCTGTGTGGTGTTTAGCTGCCTGCCAGGTTAAACCACGACAATTTGTCTGGCTGTTATTTCTCTGTGTCCAGGTCCTGGACAGACACAGTCCTGTGTCCAGTCTGACTAAAGATCTGAATAAAGATTTTTATTCCAGATCCTGCACAAACTGGAATAAAAATGCTCTGCAGAGAAAGATAAAGCTAACATCAAAAAATATGCTGAAGAGCCTCACTTACAAAGCAGATAGAGCTCTTCCAATGCTTTGTAAAGAATATGTTGACATCCACTCATAGGCCCCTGATTTTCTCTATGTGATAGCTCAGGGAGCGTAGGAACCTCACTTCAGGCTCCAGATGATGAAAGACCAGCAGCTGTATCCAAATTTTTTCTGGAATTAATTAAACATTCTTTGGTTTTTTTTCTTTCAGTAAATTAGTGATATCATGATGAGCAATATAGTGATGTTGTTATATTCCAGTTCATGTGGACTCATTTCCTTGATTTACAGCCTTATCTTTTCATCTCTAAGTTGAAGTTGAAACAATTCCTCCTGCCCCCTTAATATCCAGACTGTTTATTCTCTGTAAGGTTTTGCTGGAGGAAAAAAAATCCTTTCCTCTGAGAACAGCAGTAATGCAAGAGTTTGATAGGGTCTTAATGACCTAAATTGACCAAAGTTGCTTCTTGATGAGACAGCTCTGCAACCCATTTTATCTTCAGTTTGCAGGAGCTAATTAAACTAATTTGAAGGCAGAGGAGACAGCTCCAAAATGCAAAGACAGACATGATTGTTCCCAGAGGAGAAGAGATAATATTCACAACATCTTCAGCCAAACTTTGGTAATATTCAGAGTTAGGCTTTGATTCAGACCCACCTAGAAATAGCTAATTATTTCCAGAAAGTCTCTGCTTGAATACTGATGAAGGTGTCACTTTGTAAAAAGCGTAACGTTTTCCATTTAATTTCTTAAGAATTGATTAGCATTTTAGAAACTGTACACATAATAACAATTGATTCACAGAAGAGTAATTTCTTTTATTGTGTATTACTTCCTCGAATCAAATGTTCCAGTGGGCCATGTCAGGCTAACAACATCTCCATTTTCTAAACTCAGTATTTTTTATTTACCATAATTGATACACAGGTAATTGATTTCTGCCAAGAACAGACGTCAGCTTCAGAAATCCTCCAGCTGTCATTGGTAGCCATTGCCTCAAAGTAGTCATTAGCTTAGTAATATTGATGCTTGAAGACAATGGGAATCTTTCTATTCACGTCAGTAAACTCTTCATTAGACCCCTCTGTGAGTGATGAATACTGTGGATATTAAATCAACATTTTTGCATAATGTTGCAGCTTTTACATTTTCACATAACAACGAACAACTTCTCCTAAAAAATACTTTTCAGGAAATTACCTCAGCACATTCAGTTGCACAAAAAGGAAAGAACGTTTTGGTGACCCCCATCACATGCCCTCCAGAGTGTTTCTGTTCAACATATACGTGACACTACACGCAAAGGCAGCGAGGGATTCCTTGCTTTCTGTGCCTGTTAGAGATCCCAGAGTCATTAAAATGCTAACTTAATACCCATTCATTTTGTACTCCCATGCACAGCACACAGTAAACTTACATGCTGAGTAGGTGGGCAGGTGGCATTTTGAATCAACCCCAAGCAATCTTCCATGACTGGCACAAAGTGCTGTGATTAGATTCTGAATGAGAAAACGCGTATGTCACCCCAAGCACCTGTATGATCATAAAACAAGCAGCCACTTTTTCTCCAGGGTCATTTTTTTCCCCCGAGAGATTTCAGCAACATGTGTTTTAATGTATTTGCAGGGAAGCCTCTGTAAAAGCTGTCACATGAGAGGGTCGGTTTGGAACAAAAAGATTGGGGGCACTGTCTTGAAATGTATCAGGAACTGGAAAATGGGGAACCAGTCAAGAGCATAGTACAACTGTGAGACAGTTTCCCAAATTCCAGGGTGAGGGTGATAGCAGAACCGCATCTATCTAGGTATCTGCTGTACAGTTAGGGCCAAACTACACCATGAATTTTATAGATACTTATTCTCGGTTGCACTCAGAAGTAAAAACAGAGCACAGATATAATCTTCCTGCAAGACACTTGCTAATAAAGCAAGATATCTTATTCAGCAGAAGAATAGCTTCCGAATCTTCTATGAGCTTGACACACTGAAAAAGAAACATAACCCCCTTGCTCTGTGACCGCCCCTATCATGAGTTTAGCTGTCTGTCTTCCTATGGCTCAGGTCTATTTCTGACATGTCCCCATTGTATAAACTTGTCCCAGACTTCTGAGCAAGTAACTAAGCTCTGAAAAAGGCCATAGGAAAGCCTGTAAGGAGAACCATGCAAAATAAGAAGGGTAAAATTGCAGATAGGGAGAGGGGATGATGTTTATTGGCAGCTGACAGATTCAAAAAGAAAAATACCAACATAGAAAGGTATAAAACCCTAAATGGAGAAGGGCGGAGTCAGCAGATGACAACTCATCAGCATGGAGGATCCAATCCAGAGGCAGGGGCCAGCTCTTTCCTTCCTGACTGGCACCTTCGGACCAGCAAAGCCTCTTCAGGTGTCTCTTCAGGGAGGTGAGCACACTAAAGCTTAGACTTGTAGCATTTGGGAGTGATAGCTAACAATTGCTTTACACTACAAATTTGTGCATCTCTTGCTTGCAGGGTCTCTTTACACACAGCTCTTTAGCTGGCTCCTTCAGGCTTTTTTGACCCTGAGCAAGATGACCCAAGAGAGGGTTGCAGAGGTGCAAAGTGAAACCTTGAGATAAATCCATCAAAGCTAGCTCACCACTAGGAAGGATGTATAGGAAGAGGAGACGAACATTTTTTGAAGAATAGGTTGCTTCAGGTTTCTGCCATTAATCCTTGCCTCTTCTTTATCACGATTCATCCCTTTTCATTGACTGCCCCTCACAAATGCTTGGGTCAAGCCTTTTTCTCACTCCAGAGGTCCATAAGGAGAACTTAAGCTATGACAGTCAGTAATTTAGGGTAATTTAGGTTGGAGAACTAGAACCTCTTGTGACTGTGGTTCAGGTGTAAAAATACTCCAGGCCAAAGTGTCAGGTATGAGTCTGCTACCACTTTGACTGGGTCTGTAGAGAGTTTAGTCTCCTGCTGATCATGCAGTTAGTCCTTACCCAGGACACACCTGGCAGTACGAGCCTGATGGAGAATAAAAATCCTTATATACTAAGATGTGACAAAATGGATATCAGAAGCACAGAACCACTAGAAGAGCAATCTCCCCCTCTCTTTCTCTTCAGGAGTACTCCTAGGTACACAGCACCAACACAGATGGCAAGCCACAATCTGCAACCAAAGTCATGCTGTTTTCTAAATATTGGAAATATTCATGGATTTTTTTTTTTTTTTTTTTGGTACCATTAAGAAAACAACAGCCACGTCCAGTGAGTCTCTTGATAGTTATTTATATTTTCTTTTCTGTTCCAATTACATGAATTAAAATGCATGACATGCCAAAGATACATATTTGGAAGGTCTTTTGAACGAAATATTGTTAGCAATGGGAGATTGCTGATATATTCACACAGCTCAGCTTGGTCTTATTAGAGGTTTTTTTTTTTGTTATGAGTATTTAGTCATATGCCATTTTGTGAATCTCTGCTATGTCTTGAACATTTCACGACTTCCACTAGCTGAAGAGCTTCTAATTTTTAGACTTATTATTTGCAACCTATGAGGTTGCAAATGACATTCAGTGGCAATTAGAAGAAAGTTCATGTATCAAAAATTATGACTAATGGAGACAAATTAGACATTATGTAGAGCTTTAAAATTAAAACCCACCAGTATTAGTATAATCAATATTGTTTATAGAAAAATGACTTGCATACTACAAAAACCTCAACTTACAATAAGAGACATTTTCCTGGGGCAAATGAGCTGTATATCAATAGACAAAATAATTGCATATAAAATATGCCACTGAAATGGCATTTTCACTGTGAAAGAATAATTCAAGAACAAACAATTTTCACAAAACTCCTACTAACAGCAGTGGTTCATTATAATCAGTAAGTCAAACATTTACTTAGCATCACTAATGCTGACAGTTAGTCTTTTGTCTTTTTCGCATCTGGTGCTTTTAGCAAGATTCATTTAATCAAGAAGTTTATCCAGATACTAACTTATTTACTGATACCTTCTTGGTTTATTTTGCAACTTCCATTCATGATCAGAAGATCCTAATTCTTTCCTTTTTAAGAAACTTCAATAATGACTATATGATTTAAATAAGTAAGTACACAAATATACTAAATACATACATAAATTAAAAATAAAGGTTTATTTACACTCACTTTAAAATAAGTGATACTAGGAATATATCCCAGGATGTGATTTTTAATTATTTTTCTCACAGATCAGAGCAAAACTCAATACAGATTTACAGGAACAAAACAAGGTATGTCTTGATTAAGGACCAGATGTTGCTCTGCCTCATTAATTTGGAAAATAGCACGACTATGGGTGAAAGAATTAGGCTCATTATCAGTGCTAGTATTGTGAAAATATTTTTTAAATCAATGGTAGAAGAAAGAAAAATCCTTTAACATAAAGAGATTTCTTCTCTTTTTCTTATAAAACATCTTCTCTCTTCTCCCTGCCCCCTGGAAAATAATGATCAGGTCGAAAATGAATTGTCCATGGTGGAATAATTGAAATATCTTTTACATTTTTCATAGTTGTATTTAATTAGATTCAATTAAACAGGTTTTTAAAATGCAGCATCAAAAATATTGAATAAAATATTTTGACTTAAAAAAAAAAAATCACTTTTTTCCTTCCCAATTAATAGAACTCAACTCAATTGTATGAAATTTTGATGTAGACTGTATTGTACCACGCAAGCTGTATGTCCAGTGCATATTGCCAGTTCGTCATCTGCAAAACTTTTCAGAATAGCTAATTGTCATGTCTGCCATTCTCCTAGCAGTGCCCCTTCAGAACACCATGCAGCAACACCTCTCCAGTAAGTGTGTAGAAACATTTTCTGCACTTACCCAAATTGCTTACTGCAGACTCCCAACAATGGTCGCAACCTGGACATCTCAAAATGTAACCTTTGAGTTTATATAGATCTTCACAGAAATAACTACCTTTCATGATCAATAGTGCTGTGGTTTCCTTTATAAGAAAGCAAGTTATGTAATTCAAGAAACTCAAGTGAAAATAAGCTTCCTTTAAAAGAAACACATTGTTTGTAAGCCACAAAAGAAACTGAAAGTCAATCTTCTTTTATTTAGTGCAATATCATTGATGCAGCTTTTGCTAGCAACTGGAATTACGGACTGAGACAGGAAATAAAAAAAGAGGAAAAAACTAAGCTTCTGAATCAGCTGGCCCTCTCCAAATCCTAACGGTTCAAAGGCAGAAATAACTTTTCCAGACACATCCGTTTTGCTGAGTGATTCTCATGCATATAAGGCAGGATAGGTGATTTTTTGTCAAGAGGGAAGAATTTTAGTTGAAAACAACCCAAAAAGGTCTGACAACCACCCTATTGCTTGACATTTATCTATTCTATCACCTAGTAAAATACCCAGTAAGATGTTACGTTCATTTATGACAGTGGGATTTAAATTACCATGAGAAAAGCTTAGGGCCTGTCCTGTAGCTTGGGTATGCAGGACTACACCTATAAATCTGCTTTAGTAAAACAGCAGCAAGAAGTAGGCGCTGTTAGACAGCGAGCATTGCTCCCGGCATGGTTTTGGTGCAGACATGGTAACTTCCGTTCTCCCAAGACAGCACTGAATGGAGCTGGCAATGGCAGCCTGCCTGCAGCCAGGCTATCGGGGAGAGGAAGGGAATTTAGCTGTCGAGTTCCAGTATCACCTGGCTGCATTGCAGAGAACAGTCTCCAGCCTATATTATTTAGTAACGTAGCTGTAACTTTCACCTCTGGCACGTGCTTGGAGTTTTAAACCGATAGGCTCTGCCCAGCTCCCGTTCAGGCTTCTGAATCCTACTCAACATAAACAGACTTTTCCTATACTGCACCACCCCTCAGGCACAGCAAAGTGAATTTTGTTTTATTTTCACCTGAAGAGGTATCCAGTTCTCAAAGGACAAAGCAAAATCTGTAAAGGAAAAAAAAAACAACTTTGGAAATGCTGTACTTGACTGGACATGCAGGAAGGTAGATGGAAGGTAGGTTGCTTTCCCTTTGAGTGCTAGAAGTCCCTAATGGGAGCTCTAGCAACAGAAGTATTATTGTGAAGCCAGCTCATATAACAGCTGCTATTTCTGAGGGTCCAGAGAGCAAAAGAGAGAGCTTAGCCTTGTCTCTTTTCTTAAAAAAAAAAAAAGGAAAATAATGTCAGTTTTGTACTGACTTGCAGCTGTCTTCACAAGGGTAACTTTTCGTTGCTGGCTAACTTAACTTACTCTTTCAAAACAGTAATGTAGACATCTAATTTTTGGGTTTGTAAGTTTGTATGTAGTATTTCATGGCATTCTTTTCTCAGGCATATTTCTTGTGTTAAAGAGGAAATGCCTTATGTATCTTGTGGCTATGTAAATGTGTTTTCTTAGTCATGTTGAGACTACGCACATATTCATACATTAAAAAATTAATTCCCCCAACATTGGCATAAACAAATGTAGGGAATGTATTCTGGGTGTTATAATGAGATATTCTTATCAGGATGATTCTTTTAAGAAGCTAATAGATGTTACATGAGACAGAAGAGGGTGTATGAAATGACTCATTTTCAGAGTTTGAAGGCTTAAAAAATAAAATTACCTGGGTATCCACAGGCTTCATGAATAAGGACAAATAACTTGTAAATTAGCAAAGTTTCAGAAAAGTGACTCCATTAACTTAAAGATTTCAGTGAAATGTAATGAATTGTCTTTCTTCACAGTAAACAGAATTTGTAAATTGTAACCAGACACCCTTATAAAAGCTAGAGGAAGATTTAAAAATCACATAGCGAAATAATGTCTATATTGCAGTATCTTAAATTGTATGAAAGCAATAGCACAACGTTTACAGTTATTTAGGTAATGACAGCTTATTAGGGAAAAACTGCTATTCTCTTTATCACATCTTACCTTGCTCTAAAAGTGTTAAGGAGCTTGTTTAATATTGACACAAAGCAGTAAAAAATAAATCACAGCAGAAGACATGAGCATATCTCTGGCTGGACAGGGCTGGGATTTTGAATGAAGACACGTCTTGCAGAGCTGATACACATAGTGGGAGTACAAGAATGAATAATCACAATTTTAGGCAAAAAGTCTTCCATTAGATCAATCCCTCTATTAAATAATGGCTCTCGATTGCTTTTTTCAGTGAGTTCATGTCATGACATATCAGAATAGATCCAGCCCGCATGCTGATTTAACTCTGTAAGAGCAACCAGCAATTTGCACAGAAGCGATGAAGGGCTTCCTCCTCCTCTGTTGCCATCAGGTCTTGCATAGTGCTAGGCATGTCTTACCAGATGGGAAAAAACTAAGGATCTCACTCTAAAAGTGCAATTTTCCTTCTTCTTTTTCTCTTAATTCTGTGGCTGTGGGTGGCGATTTGCACACACACAAGCAGATTAAAATGAGATGGCTGTGTACTAGCCTATTTACCCACCACCCCCTCTCACGGTCATGCCACCTCCTCTGTGGCAACAAGTGAACCATGTGTGTAGCTCCTGACTGTCAGCCCACACAACAAAATCAAAGCTTTTTCTGGGCTGTGTGAACATGCCATGCTGTAGGCTGAAGAGGTTCAGGAGCTGCTTCTTGTATGATGAAATGCTTCCGCTGCAAGACAACTTAGTCTAATAGCTTCTGGACAGATTAAAGCCTCCCATCATTATCCGAAGGCCTTTAGAAATAAGTTCTCCATCCTATAATTGTTGATAGTCACAAAGGTATCACAAATGTTGTCTGCATTCATAGAATCATAAAATCATAGAATGGTTTGGGTTGGAAGGGACCTTAAAGATCATCTAGTTCCAACCCCCTGCCATGGGCAGGGACACCTTCCACCAGACCAGGTTGCTCAAAGCCCCATCCAACCTGGCCTTGAACATTTCCAGGGATGCGGCATCCACAACATTTCTGGGCAACCTGTTCCAGTGCCTCTCCACCCTCATAGTGAAGAATTTCTTCCTTATATCTAATCTAAATCTACCCTCTTTCAGTTTAAATCCATTACCCCTTGTCCTATCACTACAGGCCCTGGTAGAAAGTCCCTTTCCAGCTTTCTTGTAGGCCCCATTAAGGTACTGGAAGGCTGCTATAAGGTCTCCCTGGAGCATTCTCTTCGTTTTAACCAAGAGTTTAGTAGTTTGACAGCTATGGTGATCCAACTGGAAGAAGTTTGGTATCGCATATAAAGTTTTCTGGTCTCATTTCTCACACTTTACAGGAGTGATATCCAAATATATTTTGTGTTGGCACAGCTATACATTACTTGAGAGCAAACCTATTCCCCCTGAGACCATTAAAAATTCTGAGGTGTGGGGAGCAACTCAGGAATGACATTTACTCCTTCAATAATAGGTTAAAGAAATTGCAATAAGAGGGATGAAAATAACTTTTACAAAGCCAAATAAATGGCTATGACATTGCTCAGGTGTTTTTGGCCAATGTTGCAGATTTTCCATCTAGAAAACATACTGATTTTATTAAACCTTGCAGATAGTTTAAGGAATTATATAACAAGTTTTCAGTTTTCACAGCAAACTATTTCAGAATAATTTCTGTAAGATTCCCTTCACAATTTATTTTTGCAAGAATTAATTTTGCCATGAAAATATTATACAGAGCAGGTGTCTCTCTGATATGTTTTGGGAGCTGTTTATTCCACTGTGCAATGTGAAAATTGCTTATGAAGTGATCTAGCTATTATCACATATAACAGCAATGCAAAAACACTTAAAATGGGTAAACTACAT
>NW_009211401.1:0-2032 GCF_000690835.1 Fulmarus glacialis | reverse complement strand
GTAAGAATCAGATTTAGTGACAAATATGAGCCTGTTCTCTTTTTTGGTGAACTGGTTTATTTTTATACCATTTGTTGCTTGATCTGTGTCTGCTGTTCCAAATTATGTTATTTTAATTAAGCAGAGCTGTTCTGCCAGAAAGCAGAGAGTCCTCAGCTTTTCTTACAAACATCAGACCTAAAATAATTGAGGATAGCATGAGGATAGCAGGATGTTTTTTGAAAATGCTCTCATGAATGATTTTCCTTTAGTGAGATTTTTTGGTCATTACTATATTATAGAACTAACCATACGGAGATGTCTTAGTGAGAAATTTGCTCTTGGAAGAAGACTTGAGCAAATGTATTCAGTGTTCATGTCTGGTCAGGGTGTAGTGGAACATCTGACTGGAGAAATGCTCCAACCAGGTTGGGAACTATGCAAAAATGCACCTTATCTTTTTTTTTATTCAATAGCTCCTTAATGAGAGGAGTCACCCAGCACATGAAATCTCTAGGCTACTCCCTCTTTTCTCTGAGGAAATTCAGTCTCCATATCTCACCTGATCACTAAACTATGAGCCACCCCAACAAACCGGGCAGAGAAAGAGGCTCCTAGTCTCTTTTGGTAACTGCATCCCATTTCGAACAGACTAATTGAAGCTTTATTAAATGAAAGGAAGAGAGAACATTTAGACAACAGCTAGGACATTGGCCTGGGAAGTGTGAGATATGACTTTCAATCCCTGCTTCTCAGACCAAAGGAAAGATTTGAACTTCTTCTCTACTCCTTGTTAAGCTGCTCCAGCCATTAAAAGATTGTGTCTTTGCCTTTGGTGTGTCTTGTGGGAAAACTGCCATAGGCTCAGGGTGATGAACCCAAACCTTCGAACAGAGGAGAGGTTCAGAAGGGAAAACTCTTCTTGGTCTCTCTGGTTCATGAGGCTCCCAGCCAACCCTGTCTGTCCCATTTGTCCTTTTCCAGGCACTGCATAATAAACCCTGATTAGAAATAGGCTATAGGTTTTTCTGATGCTAGCACAGATCCCAGTAAAGTGCTGTCTTTTTCTCAGTTGGTTCATGGCATCCATATGTTGTTTAATTGATACAGAATGTGTGTGACTTTCCAGTGTTATTTTCAGAAAGAGAGGCTGAAGGCAAAACTGCCACTTGTTATACTGCTTGTTTTATGGATAGGCAAAGTTAGGGTTACTAGAAATGTGCCTGCAGCGTGCAGGTTTTATGCCTCACTTAGTTTCCAAAAGGATAAGGAGATTGCCAAGGAGGAACAGGGCTATGTAAACACAACTTTGGCTTTTGCAATGCTCCCAAGGAAGGCACAGAAAGAAGCCAAACAAGGCAAAGATGATAATGGATTACCTGTAGCAACTTACACTTCCACTTGTCAAAAGCACTCCAAACCGAGCTCTTGACTGAGCACAGCTGCTCCTTCTTGGACCATCACCTAAACCCAGGAGCACCTGTACTCAGAAACACCCCAGCCAGCACCAGCCCAGCTCAACACATCCACATCCATGTGGCACTGTGCAGTCAGACAGATTTCAGTCGGAAAACTGTGTCTGTGCCAGCCGACTGTTCTTGCCAGTGAAGATGGTGGTCCGGGATGCAGAGGCAGCCCTACACAGTTTTGGTGTTTGCTCAGTCTCTGCTAACACAGGACTTGCTGTCCTGCCCTACAACTTAGTGAACATTGTGAAATGGGCTGTGAAAATCTCTCCAGTAAAAAGGGAGCAAGCATTTTAACATATCCTTATATATCTGATAAGGTGGGGATAATGTCAGTCACCCTCATACATACCCAAAGCTTTTGCTAATAGCTATTCACAGAAACAACATCCACAATTGTGAGATTTTTATGGACAGGAGACTATCACTCAAAGGCTGGGAACAGGAATTATCTCTGAATATGTAGGGCTGGTATTAAACTCCTGAAGTTCAGGCGTGGACACTTCTGCCATCAGGTGTGGAAACAGACACCGGGGCTCTCTGCCTCCCAGAAACTGCCTCTCTGTCCTGGTTTCGGCTGGGATAGG
>NW_009211400.1:1531-3644 GCF_000690835.1 Fulmarus glacialis | reverse complement strand
CCCGAGCACCCACTGGCACTGCTGGGTGTGCGATAGCTGCAGGGTTGGGATGCTCGGCAGCATCCCCCAGAGCCCAGCCTGAAGTCTAATTAATGCTTATTGGTTGTTTGTCCTAATTATGCTGCCCCGTGTTTCCTGCCAGCATGAAACATCTACGTGGGGATTCGATGCCCCTCACCCTTCGGCCGAGGATATCCAGGACTTCATCCAACAACAGGAGGTGGTGAAGAACGTGGCAGCCCGGAGCTCAGGGGGAGGGATGGGGATCCCGCTGCAGGAAGGGGCTCAGGGCTGTCCCTGCGGTCCCCGGGCCGGGCTGTGAATCCCAGGGCACCGTGAAGAGGCGATGCCAGCTGACCCTTGGTCGGAGAAGGCGGACGGCAGAGCCGGCCAAATCCCGTCCTGAGCAACTTCCATGCTGCCACTGCCAAGTCAGCACAATCCTGCTCCTGCTTTTGCAGGCAGGGAAGGCGCCGTGCCGAGCTCCTCCAGGCTGGCCCACCCAGCACCTTTCACAGCGGGATGCAGTTACGCCGCTCCAGCATCCCGGTCCTGCCAGCGTGGTGTGGGGCCAGCATCCCATGGGGCATGGCTTGGAGCGGGCTCAGGTGCAGGATCTGGCCTGCTGCTGCCGGTTTCTTGCTGAAGAGCAAAGGGGTCTGGCAGCCGAGCCTGCCCGCACCCATTGGGCTGCCTGCGCAGGCGGTGCGGGCAGCACCCAGCGCCCAGGCTTGTGCAATCGGCGTTTCCCTATCCTCGGGGCCCCGTGGGTGTGCCGAGCTGGGTCCCTGCCTGGGGAGGCTCAGCCATTCCCTTCCTCACCGGGCCATTTACAGGAAGGCAGTCACAGTTCCCGAAAGGGCCCAGCCCAAGCATGACGCTGCACCTGCGGCTCCTTGCTGGGCAAATTCCCTTCTTTACTTCCAAAACTCGTCCCCGCTGCAGCCGCCAGCATCGCCATTGCGACTGCCAGCCTGACTAAGCACCTCTGAGACCAGGCACGCTCGCTTCACAAGTGGCCTGGCAGCGTGTAGAGGAAACACCTCCAACTTTTGCCTGCTCAGACATGTTATGTTGCCCACGCAATGCCCGAGGGATCCGGGGCACCTTGCCCTAGGGACGCATCCTGCATCCCAGGAACGGTGCGGAGCTACCAGCGTTTCCAGTTCTGGAAACAGGGCTCATGCCAAGCCCGCCTGCCCAGGAAGGGAGAGCCCCGAAGTTTTGGCATTAGGTGGTAATAAAGCAGAGCAAACAAAGCTCAGCGAAGGGGAAATGTGGTGGGACTTTCTCAGCCCTGATTATTATTCTGTAGCCATTTCCGTGTGAGTTAGGGTTTTTACCAGAGCGACTCCGGCTGCTCTGCTCCGCAGGAACACTATGCTTTTGTTTTTAAAACCAAGGAAAAAAAAAAAATAAAAGGGGAGAGGAATAAAAAGTTTGAAACTTTGGTAAAGAGAGGAACTGCCTTTGCCAGCCAGGCTGGAAGAGCAGCCTCTGCTCCGGCAAGTGCTGCCTGCGGGCTGGGATGGGGCAGGCAGCCCGGGCAGGCTCCCCGGGGGTTCCTGCAGCAGAGGCATGTGGGGATGCGCTCGCTGGTGCTGGGGTTTGCCTCAGCATCATTCCTCCACCTCGTGGGGGTCCCATCCTGCCCCCCAGCATCCCCAGAGCAGAGGGGGGAGGTGCTACCAGCCGAGGTTCCAGCTCCCCTCCCTGGGGGTGGCCAAGCCCAGGGTCCCCATCGGGGAGATGGAAGTCGCCACCCCCACCTCCGGGGAGATGGAAGTCGCCCCCCCCACCTCCCCTTCCAAAACTGAGCTAGAAGGGGCTTGACTGCAGCCTGCACCTCCCAGTGCTGGGAAAGGACTGGGAAGGGGCTGGAAAGGGGCTGGGACTCCCCCCCGCCCTGCCCCTGCAGGGACCAGCGAGCCCTTCTCCAGCACCTAGGGGTGGGGGAGACCCTGGGGTGGGTGGAGAGGGGACAGCCAGGGAGAGGAGGTCAGGTCCCTAAGGCAAAGGACCCCCTGTCCCCTTGCTCCCCCCCTCCATGCCGTGTCCGCACTCACCCACTCCCCGGCTGCCCTCCGCGCTCCGGTCCGGTGCCTGGAGCATC
>NW_009211400.1:702-1439 GCF_000690835.1 Fulmarus glacialis | reverse complement strand
GCACGGGCAGAAAGGGGGGTCAGCTTGCACCCCGAGACGGGATGGAGATTCTGCACCGGCCCCAGCCCGCTGCACCGCTGCTCTAGGTGCTGTCACCCGTGTCCCCCCACTCCTGAGCTCCTCAGCAGTCTCCACAGAGCACCGAGGGGGTACCCACCCTTTGGGGACCCCACAGAGCCTCCTGCCATGAGGGGTGGGAAAATGGGGGGGCAGAGGGGAGCCGGTGCCCAGCTGTTCTGTGACCGCCTGGCTTTCCTCGCCAGTACGGTGTGCCAGAGGAAGGTTGAATTTATTTGAAACTCCATCAGGAGGAGAAGCGAGAGCCCGGGTGGGCAGGAGGGGATGGGGCAGGGGGCTGTGCACAGGGCAAAACCACCTTTCCCCTTCGCATATGCCCAGGGGACCCCAGACCAGCAGCAGATGTGGCCTTGGGGGACAGGAAACCCCTAACCCAAAGGACAGGGCCTTTTGGGGGAATCTCAGTGCCCCCACACGGGTGCAGCAAAAGCGAGTGCCAGTGACAGGATCTGACCGCAGCACCCTCACCTGGGTGCACGGCCATCATCAGAACCGATGGCTCAAACCTGGGGACGCATGGACTCAGGTCCTCAGGGCCAGCACCCCCCATCCCTCCAGCCAGCACCATAGAGTAGCACTGAAATGGCATTTTTGGGAACAACCTCCGCCTACACCACGTGCACAAAGGCCACATCCTGCTCTCGCTGACCAAGGGACCC
>NW_009211400.1:0-626 GCF_000690835.1 Fulmarus glacialis | reverse complement strand
AGGCCATGCAGGGAGTTGCCCAAAGCCCTGGCAAGTCAGGGCTGCTGCTAGGGCAGCCCCCTCCCGCACGCTGAAGGAAGCTGCTTTCTTCAGGCACAGTTGATATTTATCCACAAAACACCTTTATTTGGAACAAAACCATAAATAAATAAGTGTGCACAAAAACCAAGTGGATTTAAAAAAAAAATGACCACAAGGCTATTTCAATTTAATATGTGGTTAATGCTGGGGTGCTCTGCGTCCTCCCCAGCCCAGGGGACCCCACCCTGTACCCCAGCAGGTCCCTCACCAGCAGCTGTCACCCAGCTCGTTCCCCCCCGCCTCTATCTGGGGGCTGATCGTGGCCAAGGCCGTCCAGAGCTGTGTTTGCTCCGGGGCCGCTGGTGCGAGTTGCGGGGTTGCAACAAAACCTGCTGTTTGCAAGAGGCTGGCGGGACATCGGTTCCCCCCCAGGACCCTGCTGAGTCAGGGACTGGCCCTGGGTGAAGGCAACACAGGCAGGGGCTGCCGGGGGGCAGGGGAAAGCAAAGGGGTGTCCCGGGTGGGAGAGGAAAGGTGCAAGCTCAGCTGTCCCTGAGCCATGTGCCCCCACCTCGGTGGTGAGGGACAGGAGGAGATGCGAGCCC
>NW_009211399.1:6360-45848 GCF_000690835.1 Fulmarus glacialis | reverse complement strand
CCAGAGCTCCCCGTTCAGCCAGGCTGGTCTGTATCTGTCTTCGTATCCCTGCTTCAACTGATAGTATCTTTCACTAATACCATGTTTGGGTAGTTCTTACTGAATCCTAGCTAGCAGTTATGTTAGTAGCAAAATCCTTTGGGGCAAGTTTTGTCGGCAAAAATAGTATCTCTTCCTAAATTAACTGACACAGTTGAGAAAAAACAGACAAGCTTCTGGTGATGTCTGCTTCCTAAGTCTTTGACAGAAACACAGGGTGGATTTACCTTCTCTGACCCTCTGACACAAACCTTTGAATATGCCATTTAACTTACTAATAATATAACTATAGAGAATAATACAGTCTTGGGTGAGACATGGAAATGTTCAGACTACTTACTTTACTTCTGTATCAAATTTGTTCCTGCCAGGAGCTGTTCTCTGAAAAAGTTTGTTCCTAAGGACCTACTGTCTAAGGAGCCTAAATCTGATGTTCTCAATAAGCATCATTCTAGAACAAATTTGCAAGCCTGGATCCCAGTCTATTTAGGTCCCAACAGAGACCATGCATTTCATTTGCATCTGGAAGTGAGCAAGAGGAGGGAGCACTTGCAAAGACCATTCAAGTATTATTGAAGATCTAGCAAACCATTACTCAATTTTTCTGTATATCAGCAGAGAAAGAGGAGGGAAAAAAAAAAATATTCATTGATTTCCTCAGGTTTCTAGGAAGGCAAAGAGAAATTTCACACCTTCCTTAGTGCCATGTATTGAGGACAAGAATCCAAGCAAAAAACATTACAGTTTTAGGAGCCGCTCACTGACTCATTGACTTGCCTCAGTATTACGCTAATCTACAGAACAAGCTCTGTCTTTGCAAGACAAAGATTCTGCTTCAGGGCATGTAGCCGACTTCAGAAAGTGACTGCTTAGAGACTTAGTGGAGTGTTACAGTTCAAAGAGAAACTTCAAACAAGCTCACCGTGCTTGAAATATATACACTGTACACAGTTACCTAAAAAAAAAAAAAATCCAACACAAACAGACTCAATCAAAGAAGAGAAAGAGTGCTTAACCTTTAGTGACTTGGTAAGAAGGATTCTTCCACTAGCAGGTATCTGGTGCTGTTACTTAATGACCAACCCTAACTTCAGCACTTTTAATGCATGAGATGCGTTATAGACTGTTGCATTGGTCTGTTTCAAGTGGGAGGAAGCAGGAGCTCCCCAGGAGGGTGCCGAACCACAGGCTGCTCTCACATATTCAGGGGAGAGCATTCTCCCCTGAAGGAGAGGAAGGTGGGGGAACGCAGGAGGTCCCTGCTCCACTTGGTGTGTCCAAACTGATGCTGAGCACTTCACAAATGCTGTGCAAGGTTCATACACAAGCTGGAACAAGGCCAAAACTTCTATTGCAATCCATGTATCCATGGAGTAAATCTAAACATTAGCTACTATTTCCCCTCCCTCAGCTATTTTGAGTTTGTGTCAAACAGGAGTTTGGACATGGCTAATACTTTTTCCATTTGTAGACTACAAAATCCAGGAATCATTTGAGAGCAAGTTTCTCTTACTGGGACCAAAAAGCAGCTAAAGTCACAGTTCATAAGGTCTACAAAATCCTGATCCAAATATTGCCGAAAGCTTACAAAATTCAAATGCCACTTTCTTGGTCTATCCTCAGAGAAGAAACTAAAGCCATCTAAACCAACATGAAGAGCCTTGGCAAACCAGTTCTGTTACTTCATGAAAAGGTCAGGACAGAGCTGTGGAGCATGTGTTTGTCCAAAGCTGCTAGGCCATGAAAAGGTGGGGCTGTCACTAGCAGAACTACATTTAGTGGGAGGTGTTCTGCGGCATGATGACAGTATCATTTATGTCCTATTTAATGTTTCTAACAACAGATAAGACTACACTAATAATGCATATTTCTGCTCTCTCCTATTCTGTTAATGCTCATCACTAAATCAGAAAATTATGATTAATTTTGAAAGTATTGCTGCTTTATTTCCATATTTTTAAACCAAATTCTCTGTACGTCACCATATTTATACACTACAGTTATTATCCAATGGAAATTTAAATAAAATGGAATCGTCCACTAAGAAAATAATTGTGTATGAAGATAACTTGTAACTCTTGAATTTCAAAGCTAAAAGTACTCTACCTTCTGGCTCAGTAAGTTTGTCTTTCTCAGCATCCAAATTAGTATCCAAAATGATATATCAGTGGCTTGAAAACAAATCAAAATTATTCAGTCTCCTCTTTTCCATGAATGGTGCTATTTCTGTAAAGACATGAAAATTATCTTGCTGGAGTGTGAAAGATGCTGGGACAGTTAACGTGGTTTTGGTCAACTTTGACGACACTGATTGGAGTTCTGGTGTGTATTCTTCTTTTTGTCAACTCATTAAGTTTAATGTACCCAAAAGTGCTGTCAGCTGAATGCTACGCTATTTAACAGTGGTATAACTGAAGTCTCCCAGTATCAACATTTTCTTATCAAAGTCTGAAACATGTGCCTTGGCCTCATCTTCTATGCCAAATTTCAAAGCATGAACCAATGGCCCAGTACAGAAATAACCATGTCTAGTGTAGCACTGGAGTACTGCTAAGGAAAATCTTTAAGAGACTAAAAGCCAGGTGGTATGGATGTTTTCCTTCAAAGCCCTGCAAGCCACAATCTTGGCATACTTGTTTAAGAGAAGCTGTTGCCATTTCTGTTTGACAGAATGTCTTGTTTTCCTGTGTCATATTACTTTTTTTTCCTTACTATTTGAACTGCTGCTACAAAGGAAACATTGATTAAAGGACTTTATTGGGGTAGAAATAAGGGAATACTGAGGTTCTTTTGGGACCTTGTGTAGTCAGCACTTGTGCAGTAATCCGAATAACCACAAGATTTTTGGAGCCTGGGGGCAAATACACTATTTGCTCCCTCCTGCTCCAGTGAGGGAAGATCCTGTAGGTCCTTGCAGCCTGAAAGTATAAGCCCATCTATCTTCCCTGCCTCTATTTCTCAGTGCTTATAGTTTTCATGAACCTAAGTAATAATGACCTCAAGAATCCCAAGACTTCAAGCAGTGAATGCTCGCTTTTTCCTCCCTATAGTAGAAACAGCCATATAACTGCCAAATAATGGATAGTGTCTTAACTGCTTTTATATAAATGACACGTTCTGACTCTTTTCTTTCATCTTTCTTTTTTCCTGTTTCCTTCTATACCAAAAGGCATGTTTGCTTTCCTCCACTGCCTGGTCTCCTTAGATTGGCTTTTTCATGGTGCTTCTCTGCATAACAGCACTTCCTTTATTCTGACAGAAACGATTTTGTATCTATCTATGCAATATAGTTGCATTCGCATTTCTGACAAACATTTCTACGTACTCTTGCAATTGCATCAAGGCATCTGTGAAGTACTCGGCACAGAGGGATGGCTTTGCCACTTGCCAAGAGGTTTTTCTTTTTTACATCAATAGAGAGGTCTTTTTGCTTTAGAGGGAGAGGGTAATAAGTTTCACACAGTGAAGGGTCAAGCACACAAGAAGCGAGTGATCTATCACATGTAGGCTTCTTTTTGTGTTCTGTTATAAGATCTATCTCTTTCAGAAGTTGCCAATGCTGTAGATCCCTGTTACCAAAATATAAATGCAGGGCTACTTAGTTCTGCACCTCGAAACTTAGAGCCTCTAAGTTTGAAAACTTTGAAACGTTTTCTTGTAATCACAGATAAGGTAAGATTCTGTTAATTATTCTTACTGACAAATGAGGAAGCCCTTGAAGAGACAGGTGAAACTTGTTCAAAGCCAGTCAGTAAGTAGCAGAGCTGAAACAAGTATCTCCTGACCTCTGATCATGAACCTCAAAACATTCAGGCTCTGGTTAGTCTGAGCTGCAGGTCAGCATACACAGGCAGAGTGTAAACTGTAACCAAATGTGATTATAGTTTTATTTTGCAAAAAGCATTACACACAGTGGGCTCTCTTTTTCAACAGCTGCATATCAGGATAATTCAATGGTTGTAGTTTCCAAAAATCAGTGTTGGTGAGTGAGGTCTTTTATACACTCACAGCTTTCTACAAAGTATTAAAATGAGATATGTTTATTCAAAGCTGACACTCTGAATGCACAAATCAAGTATCTCAGTGACATAAATGTCAAATAAATTAAATGTGGTGAGGTAGAAACATGTCCTGTAGCCTTTTTTACATGACATTAGGAATGCAGTAGCATGAAAGTTAAGAACAGAGCTGTACTATGTAAGGAAAAGCAATAAGACTAGAGAAGATAGCAGCAAATAGAGTAAAAACTGTTTTAAATGATTGCTGATTGCAGGTGCCCAATTTGGATTTTCTTGGGCCTGTACTTTTATCCTCACAAGTGCTGAGTATCTGCAGTATGCAGCATTTTTGAAAACAGCTTTTAAGTTATACGGATTTCAATTTAAATATATCAGGGGTGAGGATTCATTCAAACGTTGGCTTTTTTTTTCCAACTCTAACATCAGTGGAGCCATCTTCTGCAATTTCTGTCATTTATTTATTTAGTTTCTCTGACAAAGAGGAATTACTTAGTTGGAGCTCAATAATATTTTGGTCTTCCTGATTATGTAACTAAATAGACTTAAAACAAATGAAGGATGGGTTCAGGACAGCTAACATGGAATGGGGAAATGAAACTGCTCTGCCACTGCCTTTTGCGTGACAATAGAAAAGGCCCTTCCCTGACTCAACTTGTATCTCTGCATAGCACTAGTTGAGATTTATTCCTCCTTTGTAATGCTTGGGCAGATACTTTTTTTTTCCTTCCCCTCTCCCGTCTATGAATAGAGTTCAATCTCACACAGTATTCTGTTCACAGATTTTTCTGTTTCAAGACAGCTGCTAAAACGTACTTTAGGAAATAATTTCTGTTAGCATTTTTGATGAAGGCAGCATCAAGAGCCCTGACTGGTGGTGCCAGAGTGCAGGGTCTCCTTGTCACAGCCTTCATGTCACATCACACAAAGCTGTGGCATAAGGATAATATTGAAGTTTCCCCAGAAATGCCATTTGATCACAAAGCAGAGTGTATGTCTCACAAAACCATTTCTTGATTTATGGCGAGTGCTAAGAAAAAGCTAGAAAGCTCCAGTGCTAACCTATTTTCACCTACTCATGTTTAAAATTAATGTTAAAGTTATATATCAAAGGCAAAGTCATCCAGTAACCTATTACCACACATCCCTATCTCCCAGATGCACACTTTGTTTTCACTCAGATAATTGCTGCATAAAGACTGTAAGTCTCTCAAATACAATAGGAGTGGAAAAGATAAATACCTAAAATAAAGTCTTGCTTCAGGGGAAGGGTGTTGTTATGCACATGCTTTTATATTCCAAACACCACCTAAAGACTGGACTGTACAGATGAAAGAGTAATTAGTTTTAGCTGTCCTATCTCACACACGGCTTCTCACAATAAGCACAAACTTCCTTTAAAAGTAATTGCAATGAAGAGCAAATCAAGCACCAATCTGTTTGCTTTGTGCTGATCCACACTTAGTACAGCACCTAACAAGAAAACTTGTTCTCCAACTGCTGGTTATGGAGGAAAAAAACGCACTTTGCAAACTTGCATTTGTTACAAGTTTCTGTGAATTTCACAACCTGAATGAGAGCAGTAATACTTGAATGAACTCTAACAATCTGTTTCAGAACCAGCAGAGGAAAGAAACTTGTCTCTCAAGTCAGTGCATCACTGGTGTGATGCTGATGCTGCAGCCTCAGTTCTGGAGGGGAGGCTGCACAGTGAAGGTCAGAGTGCATCTAAGTGGACAGTACTGGTCTGGCAAACTCAGGGTTTTCCTCTTAGCAAATAATTCTTGTAGCTACTCAAGGGCCTATTAGGTGACTGCTTACCTTCTAGTGCTCCAGTCAACACAGCTGTCACAGACAGAAACCTCCTCTCTGACAGAAATGTCATAGCCCAGTGTCTTCCAGACAAAAAGAACCCAATCCTTAAGGAGTGTAAATCAGCTCTATCTGATTGAAAGCTGTGCTATTTATAAATCCTCTAGGAATCTGTCCACACATAAGCAACTTCAGCAGTAACGAAATTCATAGCATAGATGGCATGAACTTTGCCACTACATTTTATATAATTTTGCCAATGAGCATATCCAATCTCAGCTTAAAATCATCTGAGGCTTTCAAAGCAGTAAATCACTGCAGCGTGAGACTGCTAGCATTGATAAAGAGGTGTCAGCCAAGTCTCTTTTATGGGAATTCCAGAGACCAAATCTCTTCCTATTGTCCCAGGAGGCTGCAGAGAATGGCTTTCCCCAGCAAAGATGACCCTGCGTCTGCTCAACAATGATAAGAGTTCAAACCATGGCTAATCTTTCCTGTGTTGCCTTTAGCAACACTGATATCAAAATACTGTTAGATACTATGGTGATGAGAACACCTGGAGTCCTGGCTGGGCTATTTTAAAAGAGAAACATGGCTTTCTATTTTGCTAGCACAGATACAGCCCAAATAAAGCCTTCAGCAACAATACCCGCCTTTCTTTCAAATGGGTGTGCTGGGAGCTTGCCTATACTGTTCCTACGTGCTTCTGCAGCAATGTTAGCCAAACGTTGCCTCATTCTGTTTAAGCTGTCTGGCTTGGGTAATGGTGCCGTCAGTGTTTTTGTAGCAATCCCATCTGCTCCCTCCCAGTCATGAAGGATCTTACAGATAAGCTAGCAGTAGAGGTGATTCACTGCAGTCCTCCCACCATCATGTATTGTATTTCCCTGTTGTCACTAGCTTGCAGTCTAGTTTTAGGCAAGTCCCTTTGCCCATGCTCATTTCTCTTCCATAGTTCACAGGACAGAAGATGGGATGAAAATTACTGTCCTAAAGACCTTCAAGTTGGACCAGGCCTGGCACAGCATTTCTCAAATGAAGCCACCAGAAACATTGTGCAAAGCCAGCACAGTTTCACGTAACTACTAGTGCTGTCGTCAGGACTCCATCCACTGTGCACTTTCTGTAGCCACATGTGCTGTCACAGCAAAGGTCTGTTTGGAAACATCTGATCTAGCATGTGTTGATCTGCATTACAAAGTGTTTCATAACAAAAGCTTATAGGAATTAAATACCAGAAAATATGTGGGCATCATATTGCAGTTTACTACCACAATAATTATGTGGCTTGCACTGAGGTTTTACTACTGCTTTCCAAGCAAACTATGAGAAAACATGAAGGAATTTTCTATTCTTAAGTAAATACTATTCAAGGAACAAGACAGACTCCAGCAGGAAAAGGAACTACTGCAGTATTGGCTGGGACAGATGCCACAGTATTTTATTTTATTAAAAGAAATGGAAATTTGGTGATAATTTTTATTCACATGATCTGTATTCAAACACTCATTAAAATGTTCATTGTTCAAAACAGACAGTAAAATTGCAACTCTTAGCACAACCCATTGCAGTTGCTCTGACCAGTCTTCTAGAATCTGCAGACTTGTTAAAACGTTTTCCAATATGCGTAAATATTCTATTTTCATTACAGTTGTTGTTAACCTAGTATCAAGCCTCTGCTAAACATTTCTAAGCCCAAAGACCCAAAGAGCAAGAACATATGGGTACTGCTAGAGGCTTCTCACTTCTAACAAGCCAAATTGACCTCTTGAAGAAACAGCAACTGCTTCTGCATTTAGTTTCTTCCACTAATCTCTCTAATTCTTTGTGAAACATACCCAGCCAATATTATTTATTTTTAATAAAGAAGAGATCACTGGGATTGATGGAAGGAGAGACTAAGGTGAAATACCTATGTAGTGCACGTGGATAGCTACTTATGTCACTGTTAGGAGTAAAACAGTCACACAGGATCTAGAGAAGACAAAGGCAATACATTAAGTTATTGAAAGAGACTGTTTACAGTTAGATGAACAGTTTCAGGAAGAAGTTAGAGTTTCAAACAGTACTCAGTAGGATAAATCCTTTCTGGGGGACAGTAGAGCATTACTGTCGGAGATGGTACGACTTACAAGGCCCAGAAGCCTCACGGCTATGGATTAACTGTGCTAACTAGAGAAAACTGCAAGCCACACACATAGGGCCTAACAGGACGCACAAGAACTATGCACTGAAATCCATGAGAGGGGAACATCAGAAAAGGTATGCTAACACCACTTCTCAGAAATCAGCTGTTCTATATCTAGTGTTATCTTTGAAAGACCCAATTCTGTAGCTGTTACAGCTGCCCTGTGTCTGACAGTCTGCACTAAGCAGGCTTAAAACCTAGTGAATCCACACAGCAGGGGATTTCTCCTGTGAGAGGGAATCCTTCTGTAGCGCAAGACAATTGCAGCTGTTCCTTCCTCAGCTCCTGGTATAGGAAATGCAGCTGGGAAAGTTAGCAACAGCAACAATTCCTCTGTTCCCAGCTTCTGGAATAAAGGGTCAGCACCATCCATACAACTTTTAGAGCAAGGTACAAACTGACAAATTTTGCTGGGACAAGTTTAGCACAGTTTGCCAAAAAACTGGGAAACTACTGTGTTCTCTGCACCCCTAACCTTGTCTCCAACCCTATTTCCATCTGCATTCAGCACTTAATTACATTTGAGAAAACAGTCCTGTAGGATGCAAGTCTTTCAGGGAGCTGGTGTTTCCAATTAATTCAGAACCTCACTAGATAACATCTGTTCACTGTTACAGTGGCAGGCATAGAGCTCTATGCTTGACTACCATTTCAAATGCATATGCCAAGATCTTCTGCAGGGAAGGGAAGCAGAACGTGATTAAAACTCTCATGAATTTTTTCTAAAATTGGTAGACCCATTTCAAACCCTCTAGATAAGCATTTGTAGGTATGCCTGTACAAAGAGGAGCCCTGTTACCTTGGGCTGGATGACACTCAAAACAAAAAAGCTTGCCCTATTTCTATTAATTAGTCAAAATGATAGGCGAGGGATTTTGGTAATGTTTTTAAAGATGCATTTACAGCAATAGGGAACACACTACGGTCCTCTGTACTCCTTATCTCCTGCCCATCACTCCAATATGAATATTCAACACCTGCCCTTAACAGAAGCAGGTTGTGGGGCTTTGTTCAATTTGAGCTTTCTTAGTTCTCTTGACATGGATCCAACTGCTTAGGAAGTACTGGAGTAGTCAGACAGCAATTCAAGAAGGGCATTTGAGAAGAAGGGGCTTAAGTCTCCTTAAAGTTAACAGATCAAAGCACCTGGGCTGTTGCAGCTTTGCTTATCAGCATTCATTCAAGAAACTATACAAGCGACACATTTAGGCACACCAGAGTTCCTGGTGCAGCATTCTAGTCATGCTCCTGGAGCACACAACTGGAAGTCTAGCAAAATTATTCTTCACAGACAGCAAAATTAGATTATTTGAACTCCGAGACTCTGCAAATTAGGGTTGCTGCTATCCATCCATCTAGCTTAGACAGCTCTCTTAAGTAGTAATTGTCCTTCCACTTTCTTCTCTTATACTGCCTGCATGCAGAAAAAGCCCTGTGCAGGATTCTGCCAAGAGCACAAGCAAAACACTAGACAGGACAAGACACATAAGACAAGAAAATTCAAGAATTTTTAAAAAGTGTTTTCAGCTAAGGTATGGATTAGCCCTTCTTTGAGTTAATTAGCCATGGTGGTTATGGCAGTCACACTCCAGCAGATTGAAGACAACACATGAGGAAAAGAGAACAAATTCACTTGTAAAGGAACTCCACTAGTGTCTGATACTATTCTATGTGTGAATTAGCCTAAGTAGTTTATCCCCAAGTAACTTCCATTTTCAAACTCCTGTGTCAACTAATACTTTGCCAAAAGCAGAAAACTGACTGCCAAATCTTATCTTGTAGTTAAGCACAGTGCTGCATCTTGAAAACCCATTTTGGGAGAAGGGCTGGGCTTGGAGGTGATAAACAGGATAGGAGAGTTCAATGCTATGTGGCCGCTCCTCAGTTCCTTCCAAAAATAAACTACTACACCCTTTAAAACCAAACCTTCACCGTGTAAGATATTAAAGCCCTTAGCTGAAGCACTCTTTGTACACAGCAGGAGGAGATGTTATCAGGAGCAGGCCAGCCAACAGAAACAACTGCTAAAGCAAAATCCTTTTGTGACTGGTCCATTGTTTCTGAACACCCAGCAAGAAGCAAAGGGTCTGCCTCACTGGAATGGAACAACCCTGTGTAACAGCAAGAAGCTTTGCAAATATCATTAGCTACTATTCAAAACAGCAAGACGCTTTAAAAACACAATGCAAGGGCTTACATATGCTTTATCACTTCTCTGCCATTCCCTCTCCCTATGCACAACCACTGTCCCAAACAATAAAAGGGAAGGAGGTTGCTGTCTAGTGAATGGAACAGGATATTGTAAGGCAGGACCTCCTGGAGCAAGGCTCATATTTAAGTGCAAGCTGCTGTAAAATGTGCAGCAGGAACCTGCAGTCAGACTGAAGTTCTGGCTACACTGCTGTACCAGGGAGCAAGGACACACAACAACATTTATCACGCCTTGCACAAATGATCTGCGTTTGGAATAACATTGCCTCTTTATGCATCTGAGCACAGACAGCCTCTCGCCCAGGCAGGTGCATTAATACAGTGTCAAAAGCCATCTATGCCATTTGGAGATGACTAACTGTTTCCTCACTGGGGTTCCAGAGACAAGTGTCAGATTTGGTGACCGGTCTTTGGCACACCCTCCACAGAACAACCCTCATTCAAAGCATATGAAAAAAGTCACACAGAGGACAAACAAGAACTATGTTGTTATAGCTGATACAGCCAGAGCAAGAGGATGTATAAAACAGGAAAAGTAGCTAGTGGGAGAATGTAAGAAGATACAAGATAGAGCAGTTCCACCCGATGATGTGCTGCCAATAGTTTAAAATAACAGCTCCCAGCAGCATCTCCCCATCATGTGATGGATCCCACACAGCAGGAGTGGCTGTGCTGCAGAGAGAAGTGCTGGGTGGGTCAAGGAATCTGTTTGCTCTTCTCTTGTTTTCCTCATTTAAACAACGTTTTCATAAACACAAACAAGGAGGGAGGTGGCTCCACTTGGCAGACAGGCTCCTCCGGAGTAAATTTGCTGGAAGTGTTTATTTTCTGCTCCTAAAAGCTGTACTGAGCATACTCAACAGCGGTGCATGGAGCTCAGCAGGTATAACCCAAGGCAGTGCTGAAGGCTTTGTGCAGGGAATGAGATTGATCCTTCCCTCAATATTCCTCTTCCCCCTTCCAAAATACCTGCTTTTCCAGTATAAGAAGATGCATTTTTAAAGTAATGTAGTTTTACCACTCAAAATTGCTTGCATGAACCTGAAACAGGGATGAATGAGTAATAACCAGAAAATGCAATTTGGCATAAGAAATCACTTTCCTCTTCAACAAGGGCTGGTTCCTGAAATTCCAGCGACCATCCTCCCAGCACACAGTTGTCCCAAACCTGAGAGACTGACACAGATTTACCAAGTGGGATAAGTACGTCTTCTTTCCCTATAATCCCCCTCCTTTTAGGCGTTCACTTGTTTCCTGACATCTTTTTGGGTCCTCAGAAACACAAGAGATGTAGAAACCACGGCAGTGCAGCAAGGCTCACCCCCATTCTCACTAGGTGATGCCGTGTGGGAGGATCTTGCTCTTAAATCACCCATTTCAGTCCTCTTCTCCCCCACACCTATAGATGATGCTTAATTATAACTGACACATATTTCTGCTGCAGGGATTGCTTTATGTATTTCAGTCACCTAATGCTAAAAATGCCCAATCTTATTTTAGTCCCAGACCAGGTTCCCAAAAATCAGAGCTAGCCAGCTCATTTTATGCTTAGTAAGAAGGAGACAAATGTATCTACCTTACATACTTCTGTCTTCTCATACTTAATAACCAGGTGTTGAATTGTCCTCTAGGGAAGAGTCCTATCAGGGCTGAGAGACTGATGTATTACAAAGCCGCTTACATTGAGGCTGCTCATGATTTATGCGCTATATGATTAGCCAGAATCAGTCTCTAGGGTTAAACTTGCAGATACTAGTTTGCCATAGACAGAAATAGTAAGTGATCTAATCAAGTATTTTGCTATTTAATACGTAGCCTAATTAAGATATTATAATATATTCAGGAAGTAACATAAGGTCCATGCCCTGTAAGAGACTTCTTGTAATATGAGAAAATCACTTTTGTATAGGTTTAGAAAGATTAATGAAAGGAAACTAGCATTAGAAAAATAAATAAGATAATGCTGGCAAATAAATACAGAGGCCCATCAGCAAATAAAAGCACTGTGATCTGGGCTGAAAATAGTTCCTCAAGTAAATTTATCATCTTTGGTACATTAATAAATCCATGTGCATGGCATTTGGAAAATGGCACACAGTGCTAAAGATGCTGAAAGTACCGGTAGGGGAAACAGTCCATGTTACCATCAGGTATTTAAAAGGGCCAGGTTCTTCACTCTAGGGTGAAACAAAGGTAATATTGTTTCAGAGAAGGCAAGACAAAAGTGGATTTGTGCTCTATGCAGTACTGCTATTCATTGTGGGCAAAACATAGTGACAGCAGGCAAAGTCCTTACTTCCAGTAGGTTAAATGTAATCTCCTGTTCTAACAGGCTGAACTCGTCCAAAGGGTCTGAGTGAAGGTGAGAGTCAGAATCCATTGCCTGAGAGGGCTAAAAGTCAGCTCAGCGTCCTTATCAGAGGGTTCAGCATGCTCCCACTGGAGCCAGAAAAAGGAAACCTATCACTACAACATACTGCGTCCTCTCCATAATGCGTGTCTAAATCCAAACCTGAGGCAGGCACTGAGTTTGCCTTGCCTAGACAGCCTCCCCACCTTGTGTGAGGAGTCACATCAGGCCATGACATTCCTTATTTTAGGACTCTGACCCCTCTGGTCTGTGTTTTGGTTACAAATCACTATTGACAGCTGGCAGCCAAGACTCCCAGTGTGCATGTAAGTCACACAAAAATACTAAACAGTCTCCAAAAGGTGTGCTAAGTTCCTATACTTCAAACTGCCGAACATCTGTATCTGCAGGAGGCCACAGGCTAGGTAGCTAGGGACAAACCACCAAGCTGAATGAGAAGACTAATGCACAGTTTCCCATGGCTAGCATCAACTTAGGCAAACAAAAATTACAAGAGCCAAGCCACAACACTGTTTTGGCATACCATGATCCAACATTCAATCTTTCAGGAATTCACCTTCTCCCACTCCCTTAATGCTGATAGTGACACTGTTTTCCAGGGGGTCGGTGTTCCATGACTGCAACACAAGAATACCATTCACTCCCTGTTAAGGAGGAGGAAGACAATAACTCAACTATTTGAAAACTTTAGAGTGAGAGCCACTCTTGATATAAGGACGTCAAAATACATAAAGTCCACTGCATTCTAGGCACATTTTGCAATTGTTCATTTATCTACAGTATTAACAGTTTACCTATCATTTCTAGCTTAAATTTGCTGACTTCCACTTACCACAACTATCTGTGCTTTAGTTTGAGCTACTAGATTGCTTTTCCTTTGTAAGATATTTCACTCTGCCAACTTCAGCTAAAACCATGAACCCCAAGCATATTTTGTTATTCAAATTGCATCAGATTTGTACCTAATGTAGAAAATTTCAGAGCCTTACTGAGAAAGCCATATTCAGTTCATTATATTTTTTAATAGTTACTAGGAACCCTGACAGATAGCTGAAGAGCAACTGTTTTTTTTTTTTATCAGGAGGTAAATTCAGCTGCTTGAGCAAGATAGAAACTAAGTTCTGGCTTATTTCAGAGACTCCACCTCCATAATTCCCCCTGCAGGATATGGAATGGCTACAAATAGGACAAATTCAGTGCCTGATAACAGCATTAGATTAGAAAACGTTACTGAATGCATATCCCCATGCACAGAGTAGTGTTATAGTTGTGCTTTTTTTTTTTTTTAATACACTGACCTTGTCTAGTCATCACTTGCTTTTCAAACTTTCTCCTTAAGATTTTGAATCTTCAGTTGTGTCTTCATCAGACCAGTAAGAGGTTTTCAGTTGGTCTGCACTTCTTTTAAAATTAAACTAGTCACCATGATCAGCTTAGAAGCTTTACCCAAAGTGTAGTTTACACAATTACATGTGACTTGCCAGGTCGTAATAACTCAGTGAAGGCAAAATGTTTACGACAATTTTCTTTTTGAGAGATAATCCTGGGGTACATGATGATTATCATGGCTTACTAGACAAAAGGAACCTGATGATCTAAGGTGTTTTGTATTTAGGATTTTACTCTTGAATCATTTTTCAATGTTTCAAATGCTCAGAAACACACTTAACAGGCAAAGGAATTGCCACTTGAAACATTACAAAAGACAAGAAAAAAGTTTTCACTTATTGCATTGTGCGAATTCTACAAGACAGCAGTGGAAAATTCACGTCAATAGCGCTGACTGAGCATCTTTTGCAAATAAAAGGTAAAATTAAAAATGGCCACATTTTACATTATCACAGATAAAGATATAGTGACTATTAGTGCTGAGCCAGCCTGAGTGGCATATTGTAGATAATGAGGCCAATCTCAATGTTATCAGCATCTCAGAGTTACCTCACATTAGAAGTTAAGGAATGAGTAAGCATAATAATGTAGTCACGTATTTTTTAAATATGCATTTTAAGTGTTCCCTGAGTCTAGTAAGCCTTAAGCAAGTAATCCCTGTAGAGAACATTCTGATAGTTATTTCGTGCATCGATGTAACTAGGCAACATTCATATAATCTTACGCAGTTGGCCATACTTGTGCAAGACCACGCGAAGAAGGACAACATTGCAAAACCATAGGCAGAGCTGGATCCAGACACTTTGAAGACACTGGAGCAATGCAGCAACATGACTGTAAAAGTGTTATGTGCCTGCCAGTTTGTGTGCATTAGGTAGTACTATATGAAGCCTAGGGACTTTTTAGTCTCCCATATCCTTTCTTCTGGTAAATTTACACCTATTTGGACAAAAAAGACTGATTTTTCACAGGCTGTCTCTTGTGAAATCATTTTTGTCTCTGCCATTGAGTACAACATGACCCTCTTTTTAGGCTTCTTATTCATAGCTGCAAAAAGGTGCTAGCAAATGAGATTCAGGGAATCTCAATGAAGCAGGTAAGAAAGATTTTTCCCAGAACTTCTGCATCACTCTTGGGCACAGATATTTTATTACCAGGTAAAGACAGACATCTGTGCTCCTTAAGATTCAGCTTTAGAGAATGTAAGGTCAATTCTTAAAGTTGGGAAGCAACATCCTATGACAAAGTAGCAGCAAGTCTGTAATGTTACTGTTACAAGGTGCTTTATGTGAAAAGCATGGATAGGACCAAAAGAGTTTATATAAATTGTAGTAAGTATAGAGGATGCAATGATCACAGAAGATCCACAGCCCCTTATGTCTGCAACACTTGTCTCAACCTGATGTTGCACACCTGTGTTTAGCTATAGCGTTTGAAATATTTTCTTACCGAAGTCTCAGCATTAGACTAGAGTTTCATTATGCATAAATGACCCTGTTGAATTCAGTGGAACCATTCCTGAAAAGTATAAATCTATTTGCAAAAGTTGTTTTGGTTCAGATTTTTAAGTGTGCTCTTCTATGAAGTCATGGTTCTAATAAATTTTGCAAAACATGCATGAAAACTGATGTAAAGAATTGCTCATGAAAACAGAAATCTTCAACAAACATTTACTATACTTTTTTGTAGAAAAACATTTGACCAGACTTTGAATTTAGAAGTGTGCTCCTTATTCATCATTTGAACTCCTAATAGCATGAGTAAATTGACAGTTTTATGCCAGCCAACTCAAGGCTGTTTTACATCAATCACCCACCATTCATGTTCATTCCCCTATCTTTTATGGTATTGATTTGTGGCTCACTGCATGACTCAAATCACAGTGACTATACAAAATCATGCACAAGTACTCACACAAGCACTTTTTGCAAAGACTTTAGTCTTCTCTTTCTAGGAATGTTCTTGTAAGCAAAAGTTTGCATGGATAAATATTAATAGAAAACCAGTAAAGTAAGATTCAAGGGTTGTCGGGGTGGGGTGTTGTTTGTTTGTTTGTTGGGGGCGGGGGGCGGGGGTGGATTTGCAGGTATTTGCTAGCCTTTATTCTTGCAGAAAAAAAAAGTTGTGGCATTTTCTTATTTCTGCCATGCATGTGTTTATATCCTACACCAACAAAAGTATTATCAGATGCACAAATGCCAGCTGGAAGTCAGCTGGGCTGTGTCAGAGCCTAAGCTGGTAATCATTGCAGCTCTTTTGACTCAGTTGAGGGATAACTAACACCAACTGAGGATCTGGCCCTTTACATGCTGTCAAAAGAGGAGGGCTGTGGAAAGTGATTCCCACAGAGTCAGGTTTTGTGTACATTTCCTGCCATTCTTTATCTGTAGTTTTCCATTGGTCTAGTTCATAATTTTATGAAATGTCACTCCAATTATATTTGTTTTTACAGTTATATAATTCCCCACACCCTCCCCTACTCCTGACTCCACTACTGCTAAAGATGCAAGTATAAATAAACTCTAGAAACAATTCTCTAGCTTTTAGGCACTAAGGAATTATATTCCCTTCTATTGCATGGTAACTAGCTGGACTGTCAATTGAACAGTTAAAAAAAAAAAAAAAGAGAAACCCAACTGCAGACAAATAAAGGTTTTTTAATCTTCTCCTGTTGATACAGCAGCACTATGTCACAACAGAAACTAGTCCAGACTTGCTAACTCCAGTAGCATAAGTGCTCACTGTTATTGCTATGCAGATTATCAGATCCATGAAAATAATAAGCTGCGATATGCGAAAAGGGTATTTACCACAAGAGTTTCGTACACTAAGAAGTCAGTGTCCCACTCCTGCAAACTGCACGTCTTCTGCAAGGCTCCATAAGGAATCAAAGACTCAACTGCATCAATTGTTTATATAGCAGAGCCCATTTTTTTTCCTGGATTCATGTCCTAGGTAGAACTATGGCCTCAAAAGAGACTGTTATCGTTGTCCACCATATCCATTAACTACAGCTTTAATGATTTTTAAAAATTATTATTATTTTACAAAGTTTTTATTAAAGGCTCTTGCTATAACTGCATTCACTTTAGAAGTCTTTAGGATTTCAGCCCCTTTAAATGCGCAAATAATTTTCCAAATCTTCTGACCTAGCCAGCCAACCTTTTTAATCCACCAACTTTAGAGAAATAAAGGAAACAAGTCTCACTGGGTCAAGATTAGAATTCCACATGATGTTCAAAAGGGCTACAGAACTAAATTCTAGATCGAAGAGAACTAGCAACTGCTTTATGCCAAATTCATCACTAGCATAAACAGATGCAATTTCCAAACTTATGCCAAGTTGCAGCCACTTATTCTGAGAACATGACCTTTTTCATTCCAGTTATTCCCCCTGCCCCCCAGTCCCTTCTTTATTTTGGCACACAGCCCAAGACTGTATGCACCAGTTATGTTTTTATAATACTCCAGTCTTAGTTTCCAGTAAGAGGTAAGAACAGCCCAAATGGACATCACAGGGCCCTTATAAATAGTTAAAATCTAAACAACAGTCCTAAAAGAAGTACACATGGAAAATGGCAGCAAGAAGCTAGATCTTACAACTTGTAAAAATGCTGAAAATGGAGGAATCAAATTTAGTTTGACTGAGGTATCAGGGTGCACAATACAGTACAGTTTCAAATATGATTCTGCATCGATTAATAGCAATGAGTTCAGCTATGTATTATATTTTGGTCAAGCACAAAGCACTGAGCACTTGTAAATACGTGTTAAACAGCAGGCTAAAGGTTAAAAAGGGATTCAGTTAGCTATTACTACACAGAGACCTCGTTAATCCATGGATGCCTCATCCAGATGTCTAGGTATCCAAAGGCTTAAAATGTAAGCAAACCAATAGGTCAACAATGTAGGCTTTTCTATTAATCTAATAGGGGCTTTAAAACTGCCTAGATTAGCCAGGTCTGGCTGTCTAGTCAATTTGCTGCCTCTTTTCATGCCAAGTCTCAGATTTCTCCAGGACAAAACTGCTGAAAATAGCAACTTTGAACAAAGTTATGGCTAAGGATGTTTGTTGCTTGACTTCAAGTGCACTTAAAGACTGGATCAAAACTCCTGTCTTATATCTCTTCACTTTCAGTTGAACAAGGATTTGACATTCTCTTTTGCAGTAAGTCACATTGAAGTTATTTTAGTTTTATATCCTAGCAGTTCAATAAGATCTCTATTTCAAGTGACTTTAGCACAAAAAGTATCGGACTAACAGCTCTGAAGACAAAAGACTTGGCTACAGACAGCACATGCCACAGGAAAGCAGCAGAGCAGCCTTTCACCCCCCTAACCATGATCCAGCTGGTGGGTATAAGTGTGGACTTGATATAAATGTGGACTTCAACTTCAGCAACATGTTTCTCTGCATATTATAATGGTAGTATCTCTCAAAAGCTATGGATGTCTAATTTGCAGATGCACTGAGCTGAACAAACTCAGAGGTGAGAGCAATGAGAAGACACCAAGATTTAAAATACTGGCCTGGAAATGGAAGGTCCACATGCTGCCATCCACCATTTGAATCAGCTGATTATTATTGCATAGAGGGTCACTCTAGATCCAGTTTAGGAGCCAAGTTGTGGAAGCTGGTGAATTCAGCTATTTATAGCTTTTAAAAAGTGAACAGTATATGTAAGAGTATAACTGCTAGGTACATGCACATTCTTGAAGTTGGCCTGTGACTGCCAAAGCCACTATATGCAAATACTAAATACATAATTGCAGCCTGTTATTCCCTACATAATACCTGCAACATCAGCACTTCGAGTGATCAGTTGTGTGGAGTGATCCCTGGCAGCTAGAACAACCAGAGCAACTGCAGAGTTAATCATAAACAACCCATTTCCAGTGTTAATGGAAGTTAGGAGGACAAAAAAAAGAAATCGCGTCACATAGTTATTGTTACAGCTAATATTATATATAAAGGCTTAGAGCTAACAAAATGTCATGGACTGCATTCTTCAGCAAGTTTCAGTTCCAATTTCAGAAGAAGTTTCTATGGCAACTGAATTGTTAATCCACGTGGTTTATACTCCAATTCATGCTACAGATCACATTTGACAAACCTCATAAGCTATCAATTTACATCTAATTGATTCCTTGTTTGGGGATATAAAGTGCCATTTGCTGGGTTGCAAGGGTTACATGGTTTTTGTATTCTCACACACTGCTTCTTTTAATTACAAAAATGAAAACCCAAATATTTTAAACAGAACTGTAGTAATGCATTAAAGCACAATTTAAAAGAAGCAAACAGGTTCAGTATTTGTGGTATTGAGTGCCTAGAGTGTCCCTGTTGTTACTTTCCCCACTCGTTTCTTCTTGCCTGGGCATCAGTGGGCGGGACTTGTCTGCACCTCACAACCTGCTGAAGCTCCAGCTAACTGCTAGCAATGCCACAGGTTGTAGTAGCATGGGACAGAGAATGGAACAGCAAAGGATGCACAGAGCTCACCGAGGCCTGGCTCCATATCAAGGTCAGTCACTAGTAGTTGTTCTAGTACGAGCATGTTTCTTTAAAAATAAAAGGTGCCACATCTCTTTTAAGGGATATTTTATAGCAAGTGTACTACTCCCTTGAAGGAATTATGGTTATTTCTCCCCATTCAAATGTCTTTACTGACTTCCAACTATTAATTATTTTAAAATATTAAAGCTCACCAGTTACAACATTCCAAAATATTGTAATCAATTTCATAAGACTGCTTAAATTAAAAGTGAAGTTAATTTGAAGCTCAGTCCTGAAAAAACGTTTAGCAGTTTTGAATTTAGCAGTCTTAAAATTAGAACTTGTCACATTTTTCCAATAATTAGTATTTGTAGCATAATTATAGTTTGCCTATCATTTTAGGAATCCTTAAAGAGCTTAGCTGCAAATAGAGAGTCCTTATCCAATGTACAAGAATGTTTCCAACCAGTGGAAAAGACTCAAAATCCCTTCAGCTACAGACTTTAAGAGATCCCCATGGGTGGGGGGGAAATGGGGGAATGAAGACAACACACACACACACACATCATTTCCAGATATTCAAAGCCTGCAAAATGAAGTATAATTTGAGATCACAGTCAAGTGCCTTCAGAGAGGCTCCATCATTTGGAAGTTATTTGGGATATTAAGCATTCAGTACTTCCATCTTCCCAAAACTTCTATATAGCCTGCTTCTCTGAATGTCCTCCAAGTCCGACTCTCAGCTCACTCAACTTTGGAGGAAGCAATTTCATTTTCCAGTTCTATCACTTAACCCTGAACCTTTTCTTCAGGCCACTTATTATCAGCATCGTACCAATAAGTCCCCCAGAGGTAAAGTTTTCCTCTGTGATAGCCTTTGGACCCAGACAAGGATCTCCAAAATGCCTCTACCTAGAAACTTTTGCCCAGTCAGATGAGTTATTGCGAAACCATGCCTCCAACAAGCCCTATCCTGGACATACTATCAGCTGAATGATTTAAGACATATCAGTGTCTACCTACTGTTTACATATTCATTAAAGAGCCTTTTCAGAAGTTTGTACACAGTATGCCATTTCTTTGCCTGGGTCACAAGTACAAAACATGATATTACCCTTATCTGTAATTTCAATGGCAAAGACTCAAATACATCCATGATTTATTGCCCCCACACAATTTCTATTATTTTAAGTGTAGTCTTCAGACAACATAGGAGGAATACTTGAAACTAGTACAGGTAGTTTTGTTAAGATCAAACATAAGGCTTTTTCAGGCAGAAATCCACACTAAGAAGAGAGTGTGTTCAGTAACTATATTTCTTAATGTTTTTCTGCAGAGTTCAAGCTACTGAACAGCTAAGTCATTCATTTAGCATATGAATAACAGATATCCCTTAAAATACAAGGCTTTTTATGCAGGCCAGCTTAAAGCTGTGGGGATCCATTATGAAGTCTGTTCAGAACAGTAGTTAAGTTTCTGGGACAGCTCTATTTTCATGGAGTGGAAACTACATTAACAAATCCAAGGTTCAGTACTTTTGTTCCTTCCCAGTCTGCCATAGCTCTTTTAGTTCAGTGCCTTTCCAATTTCAGCTACAATATCCTTCCAAAAGCAACATTTCTGTGCTCAGATTTTTGCATGCAGCATCAGTCCTTTAAATACCAAAACCTAAGAACTTAAGTCACACTGCAGAAATGGAAAAAATATTCTGCAGAACTTGGGGGGGGAGGGGGGGAAGGATTCCTCATATAGCTTTTCAACAGAGCTATAAAATTTCAATTTGCAAATCCATTTCGTTGTGCCAACCACTAATTTGTGCTTTTATACTGTGATACTATTCTGCAGTTGCCAGCAAACTTAGCAAGACAACGCTTCACCACCTGATCAACAGCATTAGAAAAATAATGGCATCTATAATTTAAAATGGACAGTAGATTATTTAGTCTTGGTATAATTTTGGACGTTTAATTCACAACAAATACTTTCAGCTGATATTCCCCCTCCTGTCCCCCTCAATTTCCTTCTCCACATACAACTACTCATTGAGGACAAGTGTTTGATCCTTGAATGAAAAAGAAAACTGGCAGTTTAGGGCTCTGAAGAGTCTCTCCTCAATCTGTGAAAAATACTTGAGAGCTTAAGTAACAGTAGAAATCACTAAACAGAAGGTTTTCTCTGTTATAGGGGAAACAGGCAATTTTATGCTCACCAGCAAGTTGGAATTCATGCTGCATGATGAGTTTGGAAGTATCATTTCTGAGAATGGGAGATTTTGAATACAGTAACTAGCTGTAGTAAGTGTTCTTGATAGTCCCAGCTACTTTTTCCCTCTGAAAAGGGGAAGGGGGGGGATAAAAAATCCACAAGTGGTATGAGTTTTTCTAATAGAATTCAACAGATTTCTGGAAAGTGTTAAATAGGACAAAAAAACCAACTTGTAGGATCCCTGTGGCTCATATGTAGAGTCATCACTCTACTGGACTTCCCTTAAACTGCAGTACGTGAATAATGTAATGTATTATACAATGTTATGTGTGTAAGGTGTGTCATTAAAAAAAAAAAACTACAAAGAACACAGAACCCTCCCAAATTTCAGACTATGCTAAGCAAGCATAGATATCAGTAAGGCAATGCTATTCAGCATTCAATGCTTAGCCTTTATTTCCATGTTTCCTTCTCATTCCTTTCCAGCTGCCCTCTTGGGTAAGGTTGATGAGGGGAAGCTTAAAGGTAAAAGAAATCAGAAGGAAAACAAGAAAAAATTACCACTTAGCTACTTCTGTAGTATGTCTTTCATTCACATTGTAAATTTGGGTAACTCAAGATCTTTCTTAACTCATGCCACTACCAACTACCCTAGATAACCTTCTCCTTCACATTGGGCCTGCAGAAGGGCAGTGCAGATATACACTGCCGCCAGACTGGTTTCCAGCTCCTTTCAGGCAGTACATGCAGATCACTGAAACAGTCTTCCAGGAAGACCTTAAAAAAATCGGGTGATGACTTACTCAACGTGCTACTCTGGGTTTGCTGTGATGCATCCTGAAGTCTTCTGTAAAAGCCTTTCTCCATCCGTTTCCATAAGGGAAGCTCCCTGCAACACACACACACTACTTCCTCCAAAACAAAAATCAGCTCACAAGAAACTGGAGTCTCTTATTCTCTACATTGGCACTACCTTAAAAATCCATGGAGGGGAGACATATATAGATCTCTAGCTACTGCCCTTTGCCTTTTGTTATAACAACTGCTCTTAATATGCCATTGAGACTGGTCTGCAGTCCCATCTGACTAGCCTGGCATGAGCCAGCATTCCTGGTACAAGCCAGCATTCCTGGTACACTAGCCAAAACCACAATACTTATAGATTATTCTCTCAGCTGCCTGGAGGAACATATCTTCTTCTGGCAGAATGCAAATGAACTAACATTTAGAAAAGCCTGTGTAGAAAAGAAGGAATCAAACCCTAGCAAGTTAATAGTATAGGCTATCAGGTTTCCAGGAAGCAGCAGAGAACCTTCTGGTTTTGTGCCCTGTAATGCACTGTGCTACCAGAACAAACCAGTTGGCAACAAAGAGAAGCAAATAGCAGAGATGGGGCCACATGAGGAACCCAAGTCTTCAGGTTCTGCTGACCCTGGGCAGTTTTCTACACTGCCCATTGCATAATGTGAATGATAGAGTTACACTGACACAAACACAAGCTCACAGAGCATGTTGCCTACTGAGGTTTTGCTTATTATGGTCAGTTTACTCACATCATTCTTGACACTGGCAACAAAATTTGATACCGCTGTAGAAGCTTCCTTCTGCTACTAAGAAATATTTGCTGTAAACGGTAAAGCGGTCCTGTAACTTCAAACTTGCTCATTTTTATTTGCTTGTTAAGTGCCTTTTTGGGAGGAAACTCTGTTGTTTAATTAGCAGAGCCTGTTTGAGAGTAATTGCTACACCCATCACTTCTCTAACAATAAGCAGTCTTCAGAGTTTATACAGCAAACACGGATCATGTGAATCAAGCTAGACATTCTCCGTTTACATCTGGTAGAGTCCACAGCACAGATTAATTTTTTTTTGACAAACAGGTGAGTACCCTTGCCATCATTTAATACTAACTACCAGCCATCAAGAGAAAGGATTTTTTTTAGCAGCCATAGTCTCCAGCCCTGGATCAAAACGCCCATTATGCAGTGGTTAATGGACACCAGATTTAAAAGAACATTAGGCTGTGAACTATGTATTCAGACTGGCATTTATGTCATGCTATCCCCCGCAACTGTGGGGCAAAAAAGACAGGGACAAGGACTAAACACATGCAGGGAATAGCCAGAAATAGACTGAACTTGGCTGACGGGAGAATTCTCTATCTGTTGTCCTCTGATTTCTTCTACTGACAACAAAGCTTTCCTTGTTTTCTGAAAGTCATCATGTACAACTCCCTTGAGCTAAAAGGTAGTGGATGTTTTTAAAAGGTGAATAAAAAATAAAAACCATCTTCTTTCTGCTTGTATGTTATCTAATGGAAGTAGTCTGTGCACAGGTCTTCCACATGGTAGGAAGCATCAAACTTATGCCGATCTGGGCACATCATTACCTCTTCTGCAAATGCAGCATGCAAAACCTTATAACCTTCATCAGAAACAGAGAGATTGCCACCAAGTGGATCTCTGGCCCCACTGGTTGTCAGTCATTCCAGCAAAGTTAACTCCTGGTCCTACTGTAAGCCAAGGTATCAAAATGCCATTCTGTAATTCTCAAACATGCAAGATGTTCCCCACTGCCACTGTGTTGCATGTTTTAATCTTAACTGGAATGGGAGAAAGAATTATTACAGGGTTTGGCAGTATAAAGTAATCAGTTATATTTAGTATTTCCAGGGTCATAGCTAGATAGGTTTTAGGCAAATAATGATTAAAATAAAACTTGAATATCGGGAGTGGTGGTGGTAGGAGAGGGGGGAATGAGATGGTGATTGGAGGAATGAAAAAGACAATTTATCAACTTCGCAATAAACTTCAGAACTCTAAAAAATAAAAATATTTTTAAAAGCATTCTTTCCAGGTCATTTTAATTCACTAAAAGAGAATAACACCACTCCTTATGTGGAAAGAATAAGGAGTTGCATCTCAAGACAACTTAAAGCTGGGTGCTTTAAATCTGAACGCTTGCTAGGAATGGATTCACAGCTCAGAGTGCTCTTGAGTTGGAGCTCTCTTACTGGCTTGTGCCTATTTTGGAAAATATTCTGCACTGCCAAAAGAGAAAGGTCAACCTCAAATACCACGAACTGCATTACAGTATTACACAATATGACCTCTCACTTGCCCATCACAAACCATCCTCTCTACCTTCCAGGTGACCTATATTTGCTGAACAAATATTCAAGTAGTTTTGACAAATTTAGGATTTGTGACTTAAACTGAACTTCACTGGTACTCACCCTAAGGGAAGATTAAATGAGGAATGAAGGGAAGGACTAGATACTAAGTTTATACCCTTGTGTCTTCTACAGTGCGCTTATTTAGTAGTTTTCCATTCTATGGCTGTTGCTTTGATTTTCTGAAGAATTTTGTGCCTAGCAGTACACACTTACCTGTGCAGTTCCTGGCAGCATGCCCAACCAGCTTTGCAGTGACTACTGGTATTTATACTGAAGATATTCCACATCCTACCAAAACTGACTCAGACCTCCTTCAGACAGGTATCATGACAGAAAACACTTACCCAATTCCCTCTCCAAGCAGTTGCTTTAGCACACAGACAGTTGCCTAGAAACTCATCTCTGGGGACACATAGGGGTCTAGCACAGAATCACCCATGTATATTCTCACTGTATAATATTCTATTACCATCAGAGTATTTTCAAAAAATTATACTGAAATGATTCTTAGAAGAACTCCTACCAATAAATTCTGAACCAATAGACACAGCGAACCTACATGCCAGATTTGCCCTTTTGATCATATGTTAAACTCGACAAAGAGGATCCAAAATTCCAAAGTGGTCTCCGACTTTGAAAAGTAATTTGATCCAAAAGACACAAATTCAAGCTTCCCAAGGGCTATGCTGTATAAAAGCTGTGTTTTTTCAGCTGGAGATGGTATTGAGCTACTTTAATTCATCAGTTATCTTTTAGATAAATATATAATGCTAGATATATGCAATGTCAAAACAGAACTGTATACTCCATGTAATACTCAGTTATTTTTTGGAAGCCTGTTAATTCATGCCAGTAGAAATTGTATTTCTGGATCAGTACACTTGAGCTAGATCAGACAGGCTCTTCTGTTTGTTTTTTTTTTTTTACTTGCTAATGCAACAGAGTACTCAACGAAGAAACACACAATAGAGAAAACATCCTTCTTCCCACCCTTCAAAATAAGATTGGCTGTAAAAAAAAAAAAATCCCAGAACACTGTAATAGTATTTAGCTAATGTCAAGAATAGCATGAAATAGTGCTTTGCTTTACACCAAGAGCTCATTTAGGATATGGTCCCTGCAAGTGTCGACTCTGACCGTGCTGCTTGGCTTGGATAACAAGCCAGCAGCCGAAGACTTAAGATCATTTTATTGGTGACAACATTGGTATGCTTAAAGGTCACAAGGGGTCCTCTGAGCCTTATGAACTGAAAAGTCACTATCCTAAAGAGCTTACAATTTTATATATGATGGGAAGCAGAAAGTATTTGTCACATTTTATAGACAGGAAATAAAACCACATGGTTGCAACACAATCACAAGAAGTTGGTGGTTAGATCTAAATATTTAAACCAACACAATTGTTCAAATTATTTTGCCAGACCCTTCCCTTCTCCAGTCTAACAGTACCTGGTAACAGAGCAGCCTGTCTATAGAGATAACAAGATAAACTCAGCAGTTAGGATACCACAGTTAACTAGTAATAAGCATCAGAACCAGCTTCTGTGACCATGATTTGAAGGAATGGGAAGACAATTCAGCCTAACTTTAAGCTTCCAAACACTTTTTCTTACAAGCATAAGATTAAGACTGAAGGAAATAAACAGCTGGTTTACAAGTCTGCAGGAAACTCAAGATAATTCTTCACAGAGCTGTAAACACAATGCTTTCCTGCATACAGAAATGGTTTGACAGAGGCAGAATTTTCTGAGGAGCAGCAAGAATTCTAATAGAGGTTTTAGCAAATAGATATACTAACACCAACTTCGCATTTCTTACCTATGTCAAGGATTCTCGCATACCTCCATCTTGCAGGTTTGTATGTTTCCTTCTTCACAGATTCATCTTCTTGCTATTAAAAGATTCCCAACAGCAACGGAAACTGGATCTTGCTCTTCATCCAGAATCTGACACAAGCAATCTTGGTTACAAGTTCTTTCATCTCTTTTCTTACTCTTTTGCTTTTTCCTCAGCACCTGGGTCTCCACTGAAACCAAGAAGAAAGCTTTCTCACCAGATATATTCAGACCTTTCACAGACAAATCCTCAGAACGCTTCATTTTGATGTCTTAACACTAGCACCACCACTGCTACCTCAGTTATCCATTAGACTGGACACACTTCTTCCAATTCTTGGCTTGCTCCTAGCCCCCCGTTCTCCAGGAAACCCTTTAGTCCCTTCTCCATCCTAAGTAGAGAAATGGCCTACTAGGAACCAAAATTACACTATACATCTTCAAATCAATGGCATTGTACATATGAAGTTAACAGACTGCAACATCCTACCTTTCTACTGTCATAGCTGTGTTCTCTGCTGTAAACGCCCTCATGTATTGATTTTTATTAGCATCAAATACTGTCTTAACAAAACTGAGGCCCAAGGAGCTGACTGTTGGTCTCAAACATCTGGTGATGCTTTGAAGATCTGTCTATTTCTAACAGTGCCTGCTATAGCTAAAAACAAGCCCCACAAAATGTGGATAAACAGCTTAGGCTTACATACATAAAGCACAACTTACAAGGTTCTTCATATGCTGCAGATCAAACCTCTCTGCCTCTGACTCATCATTACATCTGCCAGCTCTGCCTTGCCACTGTCTGCTGCAAGTATCCTTTCTTGTGGGACCTCAACAGTGCCACACACTACGGTATTCCACAGTGCTTTGCAGAAGAGATTAGAAGCCAGTCCCATTGCCCTCCCTGACATGTAGAGAAGGCAGCCAGAGTTCATCGAAGTGGGTGCAAAAAGTTTAGTCTCTTTAGGGAGTTGAAAACATTAAGATCACCTATGGGAAATGCTTTGAATGCCTGCTTGCTCAGGTTGCATAACAGACTGGGGAGTGTGCTCCTGGAATCAGTTCCCTCCCTCTGAGCACAGGAGAACCACCCAGAGATGTTTGGATTGAGGGTGGATCTATCAATTATTCAGATGTTCATGGAGCCAGGCCTCAAGCTGTATCCCTCAGTTTGAAAAGGTAACAGATGACATACAGAGGAACTTGTTATTTCCTATTAGTTTTGGTGCTTTAGATAACATTTTTTTTATTCCTTTGGGAAGACACCTTCATGGCGCAGAGTATCTTCCCATCCCTTCAGCGGCCAAGAAGGAATTGCAAGTATGTATTACTGGAGACAAGAGTGCTGGCCTGTAAACCCAAACCAACCAAACGAGGTAGTTCCTATTCACGTGCTTGCTTTGCATACAGTTGTCAGATGCAAGGAATCCTAACAAAGAAGGTCACTTGCCCAAATAAAGTTCTCAAAATAACTATAATACAAAGTCATCAGCTTTCATCTAATTCAGTCATATGGACAGACAGCTAGAGAGCTGATACATAACCATCATTATTTTCCTGCTACAACTAACAGTGACTTAAAGTCCCACCACATGAGGCCATTTACTTACAACATAAAGGAAGGTGAACTCCTTAATTGATCCCTGTAGAACAGAAATACCACTGAAGTCCATCAGCAAAACTGAAAACAGGAAATGTCAGCTAAAACAGAGGATGCAACACAAACAATGCCATTAAAAAAAAAAAAAGGTGACAAAAACCTAAAGCACCAAAATAAGTTCCTCCTACGTAAGAAACAGCTTTTTTATTCAACGCAATGCCACCAGCTGACTTACCCTGATATTGTATTCACATAGGCAGGTGGAGGTACGATAGCTTTTCACGGAAACGCACTTGCAATTTTACATAGAGAACACTTGTACGCTTTTGACTAAGTTAGTGCTCAAGGAACATGTTGAAGAGCCTGACCAATGCTTTAGAAGGTTCAGATGAGTAAGCCCAGGGTTTCAGAAATCCTTATATTGGAACAGGGTACTTCAGAAGTAAGATTTTGGAGGCTTCCAAGCACAACTAGTTTTCCTACACGGGGCAAGTCTTAGATCAACCAAAAGGAGTTGAAATTCTGTTATTGGTTGGACCAAGATCAGCTGGTAGTGCACTAAGGACTTCATTACCTAAAACACATTGTCCTATTCACAACACAATAGCTAACCTTATGTAGGTATCTTCCACTTACAGCCATAAATTGCACGAAGATAATCATAAAAAATGTTTATTATTAGCTTCTCTTTAACTGAGAAACAAATTGGTTTAATTTGTGTCATACTAGACTTTATAAGCACACCCTGCTTTGCGACAAGCTGCAATAGCAAAGCAACCCTTATATTTGTTTATGCATCAGTGTCCTCACCCTCCTCACTCCCGACCCACACACCAAAACCAGAGAGTAGAACTCAATCACAGATCCCCGATACAAGCATGCATCCCAAGTCAGGGGCATTGCTGTATTTAATTCTTCTCTAGTTGCCAGCGTGCTTGTTTGTGCTAAATTTCAACCCAATCTCGGACTGAGAAACCCAAGCACCTCTTAAAGTAAAAACACATACAGGACATAGAAAGCACCAGTAGAGCTGGGGTACAGATCTGATTTTAAAAAGGAGCCTCAAATGGCTGAAATCTCTGGATTTGGCAGGGGAAAAAAACCACAGCAGATTTTTGTTACCTTTTTGGACAGCACAACACATCCTGTTATAGTTCTATGTACACACAATACTTCTGTTTTGCCAGTTGCTAGAGGACCACACAGCAGGTAGGACCTCACTGGTAGATCTGGTCAAAAATTAAAAAGAAATAAAATTTGTTCAAGCCCTATCTACTCTGATTACTAATCTAGTCTGACTGTAACCTAGTGCACTAACCAGGACTACAGACATAAGGGCTTTTAGGCTTCTTTTCCTAGGTAACCTAGAACCTAAAGAACTTGAGGCAAAGCACAGACTTTCTGGGCTTCCAGTACTCCTTCTTCCAAAGCAGAAGATCTGGGCTGGAAACCTCAAAGCTTCCAGATTCTAATCAACTGTTCTGCCTTGCTCAACACTTCATTGTGTAATAAGCAAACAGGTGATTTCAATCAGCAACTGCCATTTCCAAGGGGGTATGTAAAAATTTCTGATTTGCAGATTACTGCAAGCAATGTTTTTATTCTGAGTTGGGATAAACTTGAGCTAAGGTTTCCTATGAGCCAGAAATACTGCAAGTTAATAATGCTCAAGAATAAAAACTGCTTGAAATTGGTTTTGTAGAGCACCAGTAAGTGTTCAGGGCATTGCAAATGGCTTCTTAAGGGTAGCACTCAAAAACCCTACAAACACACTGAAGAAGTTAACCTCAGCAGTTTAGGTTTTGTCGAAATGTTTCATAATGTCAGAGATGAACTGGAGAGAAAAACTGTGACAAATGATACAGGCATCATTTAAAAGACGGTGTCCTGGGCTTATAGATCACCAATTCTGATAACAGAATGAACAATACAATCTGAGGTCAAACCAGATTGGAAAAAAAAAAAAATTCCTCCCATTACATTAAAGCAAGCACATCTAGCTTCTGCTAGATGGAACCTGAACGGCTTATTTATGTCCTAGAATCCTCACTGTTAAATGCAGAGTCTTAGCCAAACTTGTAGGAGTTCTTTAAAATCGGGTATTGGAGGTTTATTCCCACTTTCACAGAGACTGAACAATTCTTGATATATAGCCTGTCAACTGCTGCATCCCACAGCATGTTGCTATGGTTTCATTAACTTGAAGCCGAAGCCAGTACCCCAGTTCTTTAGAGCAATCCACTAAGGCTTCTTTAAATATAGGATGGAGAAAGCCTCTTCTTCTACCAGACCTCACAAGGTCTGGACCAGTGAGCAAATCAAAGCTCAAATGTCCCCCAAAAGCAGCTCTAGCCAAGCCATACAAACCAAGCAGTTTGCAGTGCAGCGATCTTGTTCAAGACGTGGCCAAACTGACTCCTAGGAAATATTGGGAAAGAGATTTTTCTGGCAGTGGTCTTTCCCAAGATGCACTCTTGGTAACACAGTGCTGCCACATATTTAGTACAAAGTCAGACTTCTAGGGAGAGTCAGATGCTTTTAGTCAAGTTGAGATTTTCAATGGATTCCCCTGGATCCTAACTTTTCAAGAGATTTGCCTGCTATCACCATGCTCATACCACCTCATTAGAGTAATATTAGGATAATAATTTACCAAGATGGTAACAAGCCCAAGTCAGTGCTTTTGGAACTCCCTTTGTCCAATAAAAGATATTGAAATCTATGTGAGCCAACACCTTCCAAAGGATATCTCCTGTTCATTATGAGTACTTTTTGGCCACTAATTTTATCTTAGTTTGTTACGTATCACAGCACAGCATGCTTCTGAGAAAGCATATGCTGGCTATTTTTAAGTGCAAATGACTTTTTTTTTTTTTTTAAGCAATCTGTCTTTCTCCCACCACTATTCTCCACTGTGATCCTGGATTTCAGATGTTAGGAGTTACAGTTATGGAATGAGATTACCTGTTCCTTGGATTCAGCGTGCTGGAGTTTATGCAAAGAAACATCAGTCATATTGTGTTATTTCCATGGGCACAGGCTTCACAGGAGCAGTTAAGGCAAAGCTCCTTCTGAATTTTGCCTAGGGAAGAAACCCAGTGTCAAAGCCACTCTAAATAAATAAGCCACATACACAAACAAACACCTGCTTCTTTGAATTTAGAGATTTATGAACAGGATTTGTATCCTTGTCACTTGCTCTCCTCTCCGCCTCAAGCTCTAGAAAATTTTAATTTCACAAGACACCTTGGTATCAATTACACCAGACAGAAGGCCTACTCCAGGTATGCATCAAAGCCAATGAGATGAGAATCTGTCCCAACCTCTACTGCAGCACACAGCACAACCAGCATTTATTTAGCTTTTCCCTTGAGCACTGACACTTGGTATTTCTTAACTTGAACAAAGCTATCTAGACTGACTGACTGTTTCCAGAAGAGCAGCAATTAGCTGCTTGTATCCTGGTGATATCTGTGATTACAGTCTGACTTAAGAACCCAGGACTTCAGTTCTGGTTATGGATCAGGCACCTCTGTACGCCAGGAAAGCTGTTTAGCTTGTTTGTCCTCACCTCCTCTCGCTGCCAGGATCTGGAGAATGACCAAGTACTTAAGCTGCAATTTCACAGAAACTGTCATAGAATAGCATCATCAGGCTGTATTTTTACAACAACCTGAACCAATCCAGCTGCTGGCCACTACAGTCCTGCTCTGTCCTTGCCTCAGGGTCCCACACCCCCTCTTTGCATTAACAGAAAAGACACCAAGAAAGTTATTAACTTTCTCACCAGATCTGAGAGCAAACACAGCATTATATGAGGACAGATAAAGGCCAGAACCAGCCTGGAAGGAAAGGAGGACTGTGTGGCCAATTAGATCAACCTCAGTCATCACAGCAGCACAGCTTTTGCAATTCTCAAATCTCACTAGCATCTGAAACTCATTTTTTTGCAAGCTCAAGTATTAGATGCATTATGGAAAGTGTAAATGGAAGGCCACAGCAGAGCCTCTTGGTCCAGAGGTTTTGCTATTCAAGCTAAACAGAGGCCATTAGGAAAGGACAAGATTGGACTCCTCAGCTATTATGAACAGAAGAAGGTCTATTGTTGACTACAGCAGTACTCACAGCACAGCAAGAAATGGATTAAGCCCCAGAAGCTGAAGTGAGATGGCAGACAGATGAGATAGGTCCTCTAGTTGGCAGAGCGCTAGGACAGAAGGGATGCAGCTTGCCCACACAGCAAGAACTAGCTAGCTGCCCTTCCCTTTTCCTGTATACTCTTTCAACAATTTTAGCCATTCAGTCTAGTGCTTTCTAGGCTAAGCATCTGTTAGAGCTTATTTTGGCTCAGCTTCAGGTCTCAGTCTTGTTCTTGGGAAGGTATTTTGCCAAATGAAATAGCAACCTTTTGGCTCCAGTGCTTGTGAGCAGATATTTAAAATATTGTTTTTGTCAAGGACAACTTCTTTTGATGGGCTGCAAAAGAGCCAAATTCAACTTGAGACATTATTACAATCCCTTACAATCCCTGGAAGCTCTGGTTTGCATTTGATTAAAGGGCAATGGAAACTGAAGATTTCATTTTAATGGAGCAGTCTTGAGCCTTTGCAAAAGTTCTACCCAAAACCCAGAAGAACTTCTCCTGTGGTGACACAAACTGGACATACCACTTAAAACAATTAAGTACCATGTTCTATTTGCATAGCATGTGTCCTGTAATTTGACTTCAGCTGACAAAACAAATGCATTTAGCAACAATTAATATACACTAAAATCAGTACTGTTATGAACCCATGGTCAGAATTATGTCTTAGGAAAGGCTTGCTATTTTGCTATTACACAGGAAATACAATTCTAGTTCCCATGCTGAACAAAGATGATAAAGACTGAACACTACCTTACATAAGCCCTGTTAAATACTGAGCTATGCTACAAGTCACTAGCTACGCAGGCAGTTGTATTTGCTTTGAGTACCTCAGTTGCAACAGAATATTGAACAACAGTTTTCAGTTGAAGCGATACGCTTCCAATGCTATTGACATGAAACATAACAGCATAGAGAGCTTCCATGAGAAAGCAGAATGAAAAAATGCACACAAAAATAAAAGTTTTCAAGGAAAAGGAATAAAAAGAGAAGCAAGAAGTGTTCCAGCCTAAAAAAGGCTTCTGCAAAGCTCTCGCTAGAATACAGTCTCATCACCTTTGGAGAGTTCTGTTATAGGATTTGCAGTCACCCAAGGGTAACAAGCATACCAAGGTGAAGCTCTGCTAACTTGCTATAGCCAACCATCAGAAGCTCTACAATTCTTAACCAACAACTTGTATGCTTCTGTAAGCCTTTGCATACCTGTAAAAAAGTACAAGGCTCCCACAGAAATGAGAAGTATGCTCCATACACTACCTTTTTCCCCACAGCCCTCGGACTTGCTATAGATGGTGGCATGACTGATCATTTGACTACCATCTGTCCAACATTTGCTTTTTAGGGAAACCACCCTGCAAATATAATTAGCTGGCTCTAGATTACCATTATCCACAATGTATATTGAATTATCCCATTGTATATTGAAGCTATCACTAATGCTATTCCCTTAAAAAGATTTAGCATACTGACTCAGAGCCTGGGATCTCTGCTGGGGTTGTTGTTTGTTCCCGTGTGCTTGTCCTTCTGTAAAGTTATATGCCTGCATTACAAACATTGCCATACAGTGATAGCTGTGGTACCTTAGCAAGCTAGCTGGGTTATGGGAAATAATATAGCTGACTGAGCACAGAAATTAAGTGGCCCCATTGTGAAGGATGTATTAGGCCAGGGAGGCTGCTGTACTAATATGGCCTTAGGGCTTCTCGTACCTAAACTATTTTGAGTGTGTCTGCATTGCAATGTATTTCCCACGTATTGGTCTAACATATATAACACAAACATATGTACGTTTGTGCTTTAATTATTATGTTCTTCTTGACAGTGATGCTATATTGCCATCAGCTTTCAACATCCAAATATCCTATCTAATGATCCCCAAAATGGTGAAAGTGGGTGAAAGTTTTTGCATATTGACAAAACAGTATTTGCTTGATACAGTATTCCTATAGTCATAATTTTCTTTTGTAACATTGAGAATGAAAAACATAATACAAAACTCTAAAAGCCGATATTATCACTTACTTTAGGACTACAGTAGCTTGTCTTAAAAAAAAAAGAAACAAAACCCAAAAGCCAAACCCAGCAATTATTGCAAGACTTGCAAAAAAACGATGTGTTTGCCATCAAACTTCTGGTGGCAATACAGTAGCATGGCACCTTACACATGAGAAAGAGTTCAGGGCTCAGAACAGCCATGGAGAGAACTGCAGGTGCTTCAGTCATTTTAATGCCCAGAGGTTGCTACAAACTGCATTTAGGATTCCCCTCCTGTCCCCTAAAGGCATAAATAAGCTCAGCCAAACCACTGACTATTCCTGATTTCTATGTGAACTGCAAACTCTTTGGAGCTATATATCCTGTTGTGCCTGTATAGCTCCATCTGAACAGAAATAATAATCCAGGCTGCCACAAATCCAGATCCCAGACTCAAGAAAGCTACTGAAGCTTTAAGGTGCCATGACCCAAACTCTGCTTGCAAAGTGAGTTTCTTGCAAACTCCTTCTAGACTCATAAATATAGTTCTGTTTCCAATAATGTGTTTCTATTTAACATGTTTTCTGCATTTAAAACCATAATACTTTGATTACTTTGGGAATATTTGGAAGATATTAAAAAAAAAAGAAAAAAGATTAAAAAAACCCAGAAAGCAGTTGGGCATCCCTGAAGCTGATTGTTTATATGAATAAGCCATAGAACAAATAAAAGGCCAGACTGACCATGGTAATAACTCCCAACGCTGATTCGAAGAAATTAAAAGCAGGCCAGGAAGCTTAAATCTAAATGTGTTTTCAATTGATCTTTGTGCCTGACTGTGTTTAATGGTCAGCTGTTTGAGAAACCCTCTGAGGTTCTACCAGGTGATTTCAAACTGAGAAACAGCAAACAGTACCACAGAGAGCGAGATGTTTTCTTTTCAAGAGCGTGAATTTAAACACTGCTGAAAGGTTGCAGATTGCCAGTCTCAGAAATGTTTTACAGAAGAAATACAGAGAAGCTTTTTTCACTTCCTCTGTTTATCTACAGTACTTATACATCTCCCAGGACAGAATATCTGAGCTTCTAACAAACTAATTCTCCGTAATTCTCCTGCAAAGCAAGGTGGTGTTATTATCCATACCTTACTCTGATGCAGAAAGACTCTAGGCTATATTCAGACAACCAATATTTCATCCATGCCCCTGAGTTTCGTGTTTCCTACAGGCTAGGTATCTTTGAAGGCTTCATCAGCCAATACAGGACTCGGTGCAGGGACTGAGGTAAAATTTGACTCAGTTCCACTGGGCGCAATGTACGTCTAACCTCCACCCCTCTGAGAGCATATGCTTCCAAGTCCAAAGCTCTAGACTTTCATTTTGCTGGAGAGGTGCTGTGCTACCTCCAAAATGAGTCTTTAGCTTCTGTTCTTCTGTTTCTAATCACTTCTTCAATTCTTAAAAATAATTTTTTTTTTTTAAGTAAAAAAATACAGAAACAAACAAAGCCCTTCCCCCAAAATTAGATCCTTGATAGAGATAAAACTTTTTTTTTTCCTGGAGCTATACAGACAAGAGATATTTGAAGCCATAAGGGCAGGCATGCTCAGAATGAGATAGAATGCATTAATGAACTAGAGTATGGTGATTAGAGTGCAGAAGCAAGAACAGAAAAGCAAGCTGCTAGCCCAGCCTCCCTTTCATTCCCAAATACTTAGAATTCAGCTATCCCACTGCTGGCCAGCATTATCACAAGCTGATGCCATCTCAGTTCTTTGTTTCATGCTGTCATCCTGTTTTCACAGGTTAGGGCTGTGTTCAGATGGTTTGCATTAAGCAGGTGAATTAGATGCTTATGTTAGACATCTAGGCTCTGTAAACTCTCCATAAAATCAATACTCGGAGTGACAATTGCCTTAAAAGGGCAACTATGAGCATCTATATTAGACTGTAGCAAGGTGACTGAATTGTGTTCTGAAGGTACTTCTCTTACCATTGACCACAGAGAAAACATACAGAGTCCAGGCTCCAAACATGGGCAATCATTTAAGACAGAAGATAGGCTATGGAAATACTACCCATGCTTCTGTCCCTTGGCCAGAAGTTATTAGAAAAGTATCACCCAGTAACTTTTTGGCTACCTATTTTTTAAAACATCAAATGAGGTATAAGGAACGGAAACTGAATAGTCAGGCTGCAACACCTACATATTCTTATCTTTTGAAGCCACTGGGAGACTTCTTACTATGAAGTCAAAGCAATGTCTTTTTCTGGGTAGGTTTCTCCTACCATTCAAAAATCTTTTATTTCAGAAATGAGGAAGGGAATTGCTTCTCATATTTGCTAAACTGGGACAAGATATAAAAATGCAAAAGGTTGTGACTTCCACTGTCTCTAAGATAAGATGTACTTAATAAACCTGACCATTCTGTTAATGAACTCTACAGAATATCCCAAGGCGTATACAGATGAAGTGTAAGATATTGGCACATTTAAAAATGAGGCAATTTATTCATATTTGGTAAGGAAAATTCCTAACAACAAAAGAGTCTGGGAGACAAGTTTTACAGTATTTTCAGAGAGAGACAGAATCCACTGTAGACTTCAGAGCACAGAGAATGAAAAAGAAAGATTTCTAGACAGAGCTAGCTAAGGGAAGATGATTGGGCATGGTGAGGGATATCTCCCATAGATTTTGCCATTGGCAGAAGGCAGCCTTGCTGGCAGCTATGGAAACAAATGACTGGGATGATATTTCAGTGATGGATCAGCTCTTGTTATTTATTCCAATGCAAAAAAAAAAAAAAAACAGATGCAAAGGGATGTAATTCAGAATAGTAAGTGGCAAATCCCAAATGTTTGAGAGAATTAGAACAGAAAATCCCCAGAACATCTAAAAACAACTCTGGAAATTCTGAACTTTTCAGGTCAAATTACACTGGATGAAAGAAATTTGCTGTGAAGTTGTAGCTGCAAACAGAAATTTGACTTTTCAGAAGGGGACTGGAAATCTCACCTGAACAGCCTAATTGGTTGTGTTTGTGTACTCCCCTATCTGCCACAAGAACTCAAGTTGGGCAGAGCTGTAAAGGCTCGTGATTCAGCTGGAGTACTGGGCAGCTTGGAATCAATTCTCTACTTGTCCAGACCTGTCCAACCAGCCCTATGCAGTTCACTCAGCCAATGCTGTAGCATGCTTTCTGACGCAGAAAGACAAATTGGCAAACAGAATATTGAAGGTGAATTTATATGTTAGCGCTTGGGGTATTTCAAATCTACAGACAGATTGGTTAGGAAAGCATTTAGCAAAAGCAGCCCTTGCAAATACTATAGGATAGTCCAAGCTTTCACGATGAACAGGTTTGATATAAAATGCAATCAAATTTTGCTGCTACACCTGAGGCTTCAGCAGCATGAACTCACCTCAGCTAAAGAATTATTTCCATTTATTATTGGAAAACAGTACAGAGACAGTTACTGTTCTCCTCCTGCTTAGGCTAGTTGACCACTTCCTCCCTCTCCAAAGTGCACAGTCTCTGGGTCAGGAAATGCACTCTTCAGCTTCCTCTCAAAGCTGTTTCCTCAAAAGGTAAGGTCCTTCCTGCCTTTCCTCAGTAGAATGTCTGTGCAAGCCCTATATAAAACCTAGCCACTACAATATAATTAGTCATATTTTGCAGAAGTGGAAAATTGAAATCTAAATGTTAAATGACTACCCCAAAGTCAGTGGCAGAGATAGGAGGAGAATAATACTATTTAGCTGTTACCAAACACTTCACATTGGAAGAGCTAAAACACTACCCAAAGCATGTCTCTGTCATTACTTCAGTTATATGGATGACTTGCCTTAACATCACCTAAGATGCCAGTAACAGAAATGCAATGGGCCCTCAGGTCTCCCAGGCTCCTACACAGAAACTGTCCCCTAAATTTTATTACCGCTGTTCCTTTTCAGCTCCCATTTTTGTATGTAAATTATTATCTTAACTTCTCACTCATTGCCTCCGTATTCATCCAGCACATCATGATGCAGCTGCCTCATACAGGAAGAAAAATACAGAGCTGTGAAGGGACAGACAACACCGTCAGACTCTGGTGATGTAAAAATCATACAATCCTTGGAGTTCACAAAATAACATGATGTTTCAGGCTTCCCTACACCATCAAATGAAATATGTATTTTCCAGTCTAGTTACTTCACCTCTGCATGCAGTTTCCACCTGAAGACACCAAAGCAAATGTTTGTGCTGAGTGACACAGCTAATAGTGCTAGTCCCAAAGGTCTAGCTCAATGCTTCTGGGGACATACACAGTTTTGGTCTGGCTCAAATGTATGAAAAGTGGTGACTTTGACCTATGCTGTAAAGGACACCAAGGAAAGGACATGCTTACTCATAAGAGAAGTAAAGTTGTAAAGTGATTTTATAAGAACAAGGGACTGGGAGAAGAGATTATTTTCCCAACAAATAGCACACTGATACATTATCTGTTACAAGTGTTAGAAATTTTTAATATTTGAAGTCTGCCTGCACAAGAACTTTCATACTTATCTGCTATCAGTCACATTACACTTCATTTTATTTGGATGTCGGTAGGTATTCAGGGGCACAGCACTGCTCTGTTACAAATGCTGTTAAGTCAAGCACAGTAGCAGCAAGTTACCAGACAATGGGACGCTGTGTTAAAAGCTGCCTGACAGAGATTACTTATTCAAGTTGATTACACGGAAAGGACAGTAGCGCTGCCACAATTCTGCCCCATACTCCCCAGGGAAAAAAAAAAAAGCCAGGAGTCATATCCAGGTTTTCTTCAGTTCCCACTGCATGGGGTAGGCAGGAAGAATGTAGTACAGTGTAACGACAAAAGGTTTGATCTTGCAAGGTGGTGCACCTAATTGCATTGCTAGGTCAGTGCAAGCACATTCCATCCCAGTTTTAAGTAAGAGTAGTATATAAAACGCCTCTCACTTGAAAGCTGACTCTGAACACGATTTAAGTCAAAAGCAGAAAATAATCACAATCATAGATCATCGA
>NW_009211399.1:313-6329 GCF_000690835.1 Fulmarus glacialis | reverse complement strand
TCTCAGAGGTCGGAGAGTTCGTGCTTTCATCAAAGATCCAAAATACCTTTCATTACCATATATTTCAGTAAAATTTGGGGTTGTACAACACAATCTTAGGATTGCATCACCATAACATCCATAAGTAAATCTCTCTGTGACATTCTTATGTGAAATGGCATAGAAGAATTAAGGTAGAATTAAGGTTAATGAATTCCACCTCATTGATTCTACCTTAATTTTATTAACTGAAGAAAGAAACTGGCAAGTCAAATATACGTCTAATAAATATTGGTGGAAAAAGTACTATGCACAAATTCCCACTTATGCTACCTACTTCAAACCAGGCAGAGTTAAGTCACTAATTAATTAGCATAAAGTGATTACAAAGGAAGTGGTTTATATTCATTACTAATTGCTTTAGTATCAGAGGAAAATAAAATTGCATCTCTTAGCAATAATCAGTAAATCCAATTAAGCATGAAACTCATGTAAAGGCAATGATTTCAGACCACGGGAAAGAGGGCTGGAACTAATTATCCAGTACGAGGCAGCACTTGTACGTGTGTGAGACCGTGTGTTTCTGCCGCCATCTCGCGGGGACCCGCCCGGGCACCGCTACCGAGCCGCCCACTCGGGTGCACGCCGGCTGCTCAGGCCCCGGCATCCCTAGGGCCATGACCTTCTGGCAAGGAGGCCTTCAGTGATGTCGGAAAGCCCAGCACAGCAGGCTCTCGGCCTGCAAACGCAGGTGGAAATATGGAGCCAGGAAGAGACTCCCGCATCCATTCCTGGAGGGCCAGCACAACAAGACCTTTCACAAAACACCTGGATGAATTACCTTTCTTCTGGCTGGCAGGAGAGGCAGTACCTTTTATTAGATCAATCGATCTTGCTGGAAAGAAAAGCAGACTGCCTTTCAGGCACATAAACATTTATTCCAGGTCTGCCTTCTGGGAGCCGCCACAAGATCTGCTATCATCCATTGCCCATAAATCTCACATGTAAGAGTTTCACATTTGCCAAACATTCCTATTTCTAGTTATCCAGTTTCTTTTTCTCCATCCCACATACATTATTCTTATTTCATCCTTTTATTTCCTTTCTTGCATTTTTCTTACTTTTTCAAAACCAAAACCTAGACAATGGTACACTTCAGGTAAGATTCTATTTCTCACGTCTTTCTATCCGTGTACCTGAAGCATTCATGATGATCTGCACAGTGTAAGTGATTTCTTATTAAATGCATAAAATGACAAAAGTGCCTCGTACACAATTGGTCCAAAAAGCAGGAGTCTGCTCTAGTAACGTCTAGCAACAGCCCTCTTTGTGCAAATGTTTGCAATATGCGTGTATAAGCTGACGCATCACTATTAAATATTTCTGATTTTCCTCAACAAATTGCGGTATGGCAGTCGTGTTATGGGGCAATGCCTGCACAGGGATTATGCCGTGTAAGCTTTTCCATTATTGTTTGAACGGCCTTAGTCCTGCCACAGGTGTTTGAATATCGTGCGGCCAGTACAGAGAACAGGGTAATAGTGGATGCAGGACTACCTTTTTACGCACCTTGATTTAATACTCAAAGAATTATATGATCTTGACCCAGCCCTGAAAACAGCTGAAACAAACTTTTCCAAAAATAATCTAGCCAAGGGTATATCGTCACAGTATAAAATTCATAAGGGCTTTTATGAGTTTATTCACTGTTTTCTATATACGTGATACAGATCTTCATGATAAAATACACAGTTGCTTTTATGCAGAATATTAGGGCTAGCATTTTCAGTCAAACTCATCTGGGAAAATAGGGTGAACACATGACTGTACATACTTGGGGAAAGGCACGGTATGAGACAACAGAAGACTCTCTCAGAATATCCCATAAGCATTTGGAATAAAATCAGTTAGCCATTGATCCCAACAGTATGGACTGAATTACAAAAAAAAAAAAGGCACCAAAAAACCACCTTCTCTTCAGGAAAAGCCTGTTCCAAGTTATTACTGATACATTTCCACTGAAGTTTGAAGGGTTACGGTACTGCAACAACAGAAATCTGCCTTTTAGATCAAAATGCCTTTTATCATGGCTTTTAAATGTAGTTCACCTTCTCTGTTTTTTGACAGATCTCTCACTGGTCATCACAAGCAATGCATACAAGAATCATGAACAGCTAAATAAATTGTTTTGGGATGTATTTCGACAATTTAAAATTTTCAACGCTTGTCTGAACCAATTAGTTTGTACCATTTGGGGTTTGCTAGGGTTTGGGGGTATTTTTTTATTTCCACAGCCATCCTTTGTTCAGTACATGTCTCTATTTCCCTTCTTCAGTGAATGTAAAACTCTGACCATGAAAGGATCTGTTGCCCTAAGTATGCCAGCTTGTGTACACTTCTCTCTGTTACTTTTCACTGCAAGTTATTCTGTGAAGTTACTTTTACTTTGGTTTGGAATTCTATGTTTCCACATAGTGACTAAAAAGCACATGGCAGTCCCCAACATGCTATTTTTGAACACCTGATGATAACTTCTATTGCCACTCTAACTTTAGAAAAGGTATATTCTTTTATCAGTGTGATATGCAATAAACACTACACCTCATTATTTTTAGGTAGTATTTGGATTTTCACTCTAAGCATTACCTCAGTAGTGCCATGTGTCAGTGTTATTTCTCTGATAATTAACGTAGCCCCATAAAACATTACACAAAAGCAGGGAAGGGCTTGAATCTCCCTTGCTAATATGAAACTGAATCAGCTGACATATTACGCTGGGAATTGCCTGCTGCCAACAACTGTCTTTCATCTATTGGCAATCCCAAATGCACAGGAAGCAGATGAGTATCTAAGACATTCCATTAAGACTAAATAAGGGAACTATTACTTTTTTTAATAGGAAAAAAACCCCAATCAAACAAAAAAAACAAACCAAAAACTAAAATCATTGCCCATGATTACATCACATAAAAGTCCTGGATAGAAGGCAGAACATATGGATCCTGAAAAACACAGATAACCAGTAGACAAGAAAAGTGCTGGTAACTCAACTGTGAGAGAAGGTGAAGAGGGAGCTCTGTGAGCACAATGAAGACTGGAGACTCAGACTTGATATTCCAAGGCAGGGGAATGGGCTTCAATAATTTTTGATCTCAAAATTATTTGGAAAATGAGACCTGATATTCATTTTTTCCTAAATAAGCATGATTATATAAAATAAATGTTAAGTTCAGTGACGGATTTTTTTTTTGGCAGAAATAACTGAAAGACTCTACTAACTTCTTAGAACGCATGAAAGAAAATTATTCTTATAATAATGGAATAAAAATGTCAGATTCAGCCCCATGAAACTAACCAGATAAAACTACGTACTAAAATGATTAATCAAATAAATTGTAAATATTTTATTTTACCTGTAATGCAATGTAAGGAATATTTTTCCTTAGAGCAAGAGATGATGTTGCTTGCAGTAATACAAGCAAGATGAGAAGATAGCTACTGATAAAGAAATAATACATCATCTGTGAAAATGCAGCTGACATGACAGCAAATGCAATAAAAATGACTCAGTCACACGTAAGGACTATAAAGAGAAATCATACAAGAGCAGAGCTAGGAGGTTAATTATATTCACCACCAAAATCAGATGCAGGGAAACCAAGCAAGGAAAAACGTAAAATCAGAAGACCCTGAGTTATCACGCTGATCCATATTCATGTGCAAATGTGTCTTCTGTTTCTCCTCTAGGCAGTAATGGGGTAGTATCTAAACATCTTAATCATCTCACTAGATGGATGCTAAGTTTTCAACAACAGGCACAATTAATGTGTGTCATTGGTAACTACCTTCCTCTAAAAGTAAACTGATCCTTTGTGAAACAATATTAATTATGAAGGTCTCTATTTTTCAGTAGTCATTCAGCAAGGAAAAAACAATTTTGTAGCTTGGACACATATGCTGCAAGCACTATCACATGATTGATTTTCTTATCATTAGATTTATACAATCTGTGTGAGGTGGGCTTTGTGTGAGCCAACCACTGATGTTTGACTTTTGAGATACAAGCTATCCATCTTTACTCACTGCATACTCTCCAGCATTCTGTCCAGCAGCTTGACATCAACATATTAAAAGAAGGTTATCACAGTTGCCAGTTTTGAAGCACAACTGTGGCTCCATATTAAGCTGCCCCATTTTTAAGGTGGCAACATAAAAATATAATGGGCAGGTCTTAAAGAGCCTTGCTTGCTTCACCTGAACCTGCACCTGACTATTGCAAATTAAGCGCCAAGGATAGTTTGATGCAAATAAGAATGAGATCAAACAGCTGCTCTCTAACAAGAACGCCCCACCCATTAGACTTTTCAATGACACATCAAAGCTCCAGGAACAGAAACATTTTAAAGCTTTATGCAATTTGACCAGGCACACCTACAAGAAATGAAGGCTGCATGGTGAAAGCCTAAGAATAGGAGATCCAGTTTTTACTGGTACACAGACTAGGAAGTGCTTTTATGAAGAGATAAAATCTGCTCTTGTTCCCATGCATTAGCTCTCCATTGTAGTTTTGACAGGTGTTCCCCATTTATGTAAAAGAAGCAAATTGCTAGCACATGGGCAGAATTTATTATCTTTTTATTGAGCTGCTCCTTTTATACTCAGGAGCCTGTCTTCAATGACCGAGTTGAAACTGCTCATCAACTGATTATGTTCACCCCTCAGCTAAGGAAGCAGAGAAAACTCCAAAAGCCACCAGCCATGATAAAATAGGGTTTTATGTTAAAATAACTTACTGGTAACCCTGTTGTCAGGAGCCCAAAGTGAATCTATAAAAGAGTAAAGATGATTGCACCTGAGGTAGTAACCACCACTGCACTTTTCTGTCTGCTACACCTGCAAAGCAACTACCTGGAAATGTTCTCAGTTATTCAAACAGCCACCTGATAAGACAAAGTGGTGCCAGAGAACTGATGCAGTTTTTGATTGGTATAGTTTCACTGGACTAAGCATTTCACCAGGAGGGGAGACTTCTGGATTTTTCAGTGTTTTTATATATGTATACATACAAACAGTTTACTTGTGGGAAAAGAACAGCTTGAGACCAAAAAAACCCAAACATTTCAATGATACCTGAAGTTCTCCCCTAAAGTTTGTCAAACTAATACTAAAAACTAATAAAAGGTTTTAAACTAAGAGACTACAGGTAAATCTGTTACTATGTTGCTACAACTGTTCAGATAACAGCTGCAAGCATATAGCCAAGAAAGGGAAAAAGAAGCTCCGAAAGAATCCAGTCTCCTTACCAGTTATCAAAAGCATACGTGCTTCATTTTACAACCGTACCTGCCCCACCCACACAGGTTTGTTGCTTGAGAGTGAACACATGGGGCACTACAAGTAATAGGCAAATTGTATCCAAGAAGTCGATTTGTTGGGTAACCATTAAACCTTGGATAGAGAACCAGCATTTGCTCTCTACACAATACTTAGCATCCACTTACTCTTTTGTGACTCATTAGCAATGAAGACCTGGAAAACAGGGCTAATGGCACTTCCCTGCCTCATAGGGCCAATACTGTAGGGGCTGCATAGCCTTCACATACAGAATTACTGGATAACCTTCGGCAGCTTGGTGCCATGCCTGCAGGCTGCCGTGTTTACTACATCACCATACAGCTGTAGGGCAGCAGGAGAAGCGCTGCTGTCTCCACTCTCACTGCAAGCAGGCCAAGGCAGCAGCAGCCCTGCCGCCGTGACCAGGACCACACTGTTGCCGCCCAAACATCTCAGCGGCCACCCACAGCTGACGGCAACACGGGCCTGAAGCACAACCAGGAATACGTCAGAGAAACACAGCCAGCTGAGGCAGGCCCGGAGGTACAGCAACACCCCTGAGGCCACTGAGGCGGTGGGGCTGGGAAGGCCACGGGGAGCTCTGGGACACCCAGCCCTGCTCAGCCTACCTCCAGCAGGGCCCTCGGCCCCAGACACCGCCAGAGCTCCCCGCCGCCGCACCAGCCGGGCACGTGCTAGGCGC
>NW_009211399.1:0-250 GCF_000690835.1 Fulmarus glacialis | reverse complement strand
GCCCCCCAGCCAATAAATAGGCCTTCCCGCCCTGACAGACAGAAGGTAAGGGCGGTGGCAGGCAATGAGAGAGCAGATAGGCACGGAGGCGGGGGAATGCGAGAACCCAATCAAAAAACTTTCCGGCCTCGAGAGAGTGGAAACAAGATTAAGCTTCAGTCATGGACGGTGTACTCTTCCTCCAATCAGAGCGCCCTCCGTCATCGCTCTCCCCAGATTGGTTAACATGTGGCAGGAGGGCCTTAGCACA
>NW_009211398.1:986-1765 GCF_000690835.1 Fulmarus glacialis | reverse complement strand
GCCACGGGCAGCCCCAGCCCTGCGCCCCCGAGGGATCCCCCCGCGCTGAGGATGAGGAGGGTGGCTGTGCTCTGCTGCGCTCCCCCGCCCGCCTTTCCCGAGCCTCCCTGGCTGTGTTTTGACAGAAGTTTATCAAAATGGATATATTCTTGCCAAACGTTTCCATTTTGACAAATTGGCATTTTCCAACAACAACACCCCCCGCCCAACCCAAACAGGGAGCTGGAGCGGTTCCCACCCGCTCTCGCCCGGAGTGAAACAGTTCCTATTTCTAATCGCTTACGTAAACCCCACAAGAGCTGGCAAAGTGCCGCGCGGCAGATTTTGGATGTGTTTTTATTTATCAAACTGCTCCCGATAACAGATTCACTTCCTCGTCATAATCTTTCCTCCTCGTTTTTCCCTGGGGAACCTTCGCGTTGCGAGTTGGAAGGGATCTCCAGTCGCACTCGCGCAGTTATTTCCTCTCGTTGAAAAGCTACCGTGCAGGATGGGCCAGGCAGCCCCGGCGCAGCCTCCTGCAAGCACCAGCCACGAGAGGGCACAAAGCCCTGTCCTGCTGCAGCCCTGCCGCCCTGCAGCCCTGCCACCCTGCCACCATGCAGCCAAGTCACCCTGCGGCCCTGCCACCCTGCAGCCAGGCCACCCTGCAGCCGTGCCATCATGCAGCCCTGCCAGCCTGTAGCCCTGCCATCCTGCAGCCTGGCTGTCATGCAGCCGCGCTGTCATGCAACTGTGCAGTCTTGCAACTGTGCCATCATGCAACCGTGCCATTGTAC
>NW_009211398.1:0-808 GCF_000690835.1 Fulmarus glacialis | reverse complement strand
TCTCCCCCTCCCCGCCATGCTCTATCTCTTGGAAGACTCGGGGGATCTAATTATAAAAAGAGCTAATTATATTAATAGGTTAATTAAGATACTGCTGATTTCAGATACAAGAAAGGAAGGCTTTAGCACAAGACTGGAAATCAGCCTCAGTGTGTCGAGGCATGGGGCAGGGCGGACCCCGGGAGCACTTCGATGAAGCCGCAGCCGGTCCCAGGCGCGATGGCCCCATGGCAGCCCCCAGGCATGGGCACGCCGGGGCTGCGTCTCGGCTATTTTGCGTTCGGTGATGGCACATGCTGCCGGGAGGGCAGGAGCAAGCCAGGATGGTGCCACTGCTGCATGCGAAGTCCAGGCCTGGCCAGCAGCACCTGGGGATGCTGCCTGCACAGCCACTCGCCGCGGGGTCCAGCTCCCATGTGGCCCCAATGCTGCGGCACCGGATGGGATTTATTTAGCACCCAGGATGCACATTGCTTTGGGCCCCAGGGAATGGGGTTTCCCCCAGCAGCAGCAGGAAAACCACCTCATCCCACTCCACCGTCCATTACACACATGCGTTTTAAACCACACCACCTAAACTGCTGCTTTTGGGCTTATTTCGGACGGTGCAGGGGCCTGGGTAGAAACCCAGGACTGTCCTTCCCATCCCAAACAATAAATTCGTGCACACGGGGGTTGTGTTTCCACGCCTGCAGCGGGAGGCCCTGCAGCCTAATTAGCGTTGCCTCTCCGGTGCCGCTTGCTAATTGCGTGCCACTGGGCTACCATGGCGGTGATGGCTCTTTATTTCCAGCCCGGCGGCTGCCTG
>NW_009211397.1:28488-33320 GCF_000690835.1 Fulmarus glacialis | reverse complement strand
CCCGCTCCGCCGCACGGGCACCCGCACACCCCCGGGGCGCACACGGGCTCAGGCAGACAGAGCGGGTGTGCAGGCATGCCCACCCAAACCCCTGCGTGCGGACAGCAGCATGCATGCACACATACGCCATGCACAGACACGCATCGCCGTGGGCACACTCGGGCACACACAGAGCTACATGTGCACAGGCTCATGTGGGCAGATGCGGGCATGGGGAGCGCCGTGCGTGCACACACACATCCCATGTGCACACATGCGTCACTGTGCAAACACGGGCACACACACGGAACACTGCATGTATACACTCGTACCAGTGTGCAGACACACTGGTGCGCACACGCTGTGCCACATGCATACATGCATCCATGTGCACACATGAGCGCACACACACACATACTGCCACATGAACACACCCCACTGTGTGCACTACGAACACACACATACACAATGCTTCATGTACACGTACACCCCTGCACACAAACCCCGGTCATATGCTTGAATGACTGCACCACAGCTGCACACACCCCCACCGCACACAGCACCACGGCCCCCCCAGCACCACACAATGCACGAAGAAGGCACACAAGCACACCCACTGCCACACACACACAGAGGAGACACAGGCACACAACGACAGAGATTGCAGACACATAGACACAGCGTGTGCACACACACACACACACACACACACAGAGTCGTGGCTACACACACACACACACTGTGCATGCATGCACACACCCGCACAGACACAGAGAGCTCTGGGCACGCACACAATGCATGCTGTGCATGCATGCCTGCACACACAAGCACAGCGCGCTCCTCCCTCCTGTCTATGTGGGTCACTCTCAGTGCACACAAGGGACCAGTCCAAATCTGCAGTGGTGGTGGGTGCAGCCTGGTGCCCTGGGTGCCCTGGGCAATCTGTGGCCCGGCCCCTCCATCTCCCCTGCGTGTGCTCTGGGTGCTGATCCCAGCTAAACCAGCTCCATTCCCTCCACTCGGGGCCATCAGGTGGGCAGACAGGCAGGTACAAACCCACCTCTACATCAAACATGCACATGCAAAAGGTGTACATGGAGCCATGCATAGGTACAAACATGCACACAAATGGTATGAACACCTGCACCATGGAGACTCACACACACCAACACGCACCGCACACGTATGCACACCCAGGCACACACAAAGCCAGGGAGAGGGGAGGGAGCTGGAGGGGCCAGAGGTGTACAGTGGAGCAGAGCTGACATGTTCGTAGCTCAGCTTCGCAATGTGGAGATGGAGGATGGCTGGAGACATCCCTGGGGATGTCGGCAGAGCCGAGCAGGAAGCGCAGTGCAGGCTGTAAAAGATACCCACTGCCTGGCAGGGAGCAGGGAGAAGGCTCAGTTGGGTCCCTCACTGAGCCGAGGCTCCATTTAAGCAACCCAGCTGATGGATGCCTGTGTCCATGCCACCTCAAAGCTTTGTCACCATGGCAAACCCCACAGAGCCCCAGGCCGGTGCAGGGTTGCAGGTACTGGCACGTCCCTGCATGAGCAGTGGGATGCGGGGGACGGCTAAGCCAGGGTACAGAAGGGGCTGCGGGTGCTAGGGGTCAGAGCACTGGGGGTGGCTACACTGTCCCAACATGCAGAGGTTCTCCCAGCCCCATGGCCCCAGTGTGGGACACAGCCACACTCGTCCTTGCTCGCTGGTGCTGTGCCCACGCAGGGGGCAGCGAGGCAGAGGAGGGGCTGGAAGCCTGCGCATGCAAAATGGCTCCTGTTGGTCAGCTGCTGTGCAGCACAGTGCAGCCCTCACCCCCACACAGCCCCCAGCCTCTCCACCCAGTGCCTGGTCCTGCCCCAAGGCCCATGCCCCAGCCCTTCTGGGTGCAGGTCCTCGCCAACCCCTCATGTCAGCATGGCTCTGGGCACCTCTGTGCAGGGCGCTCCCCTCCTCCTGCCTCCCCAGGTGACCTCCCCAAACCCTTCTCCAGTAATTCCTCCCTTCTCCCATAATAGGGTCTCCAACCCCTGCCCAGCTCGCTCTGAACCCTCAGCTTGCTCCCACCCAACGCCAGGCAGGATCTTCCCTTCTTCCCACCCCAGCAGGTCCCCTTCCCCAGGCATGCTTCATCCTCCCCTCCCGTCCTAGCAAGCCGTCCCTCCAGGTTGGGCGCAGAGCACGTCCATCCCTCCATCCCGGGGCTCGGGCAGATGCCTGGAGGAGGAAGAACTGTTATTTCCTCCCAGACGTCAAAGTCCTTGCACTGATTCACCCTAGCTGGAGACCTGTCACCAGCTGGGGACATTCCTTGTGCTGTGAAAGGGCATTAGTGTAACAAAGGATCCCCCAGGGAATACCCAGCTCCTTCCTCTCCATTTGACACAAAATAGGATCCTGCTGGAGACCAAAATCCCAGCCCTGTAATAACAACAGGATCTTGCCGAGATCCTCCTTCCCCATTTTGGTATAACCCAGAGCCCCTGTGCCCCACTGCCCTGGCGTGCTGCGGGCAGATCCCCACTCCTGCCCCCCGCCGCCCCCCCGGCTTTCTCATTTCTCTGCGTGCTCAGGGCCAGATGGCTGATTTGCTCCGTGGCTCTGCGCTTCTTCTCCTGCTCGGAGTCCCAGCTGACCACTTTGTTTGTAATAGTCCTCGGAGGGGAATTACAGCCGAGTATTAAATGTGTGGTTAAAGAAATCGCATTACACCGTGTGACTGTAAGGGAGATGTTTCCCTTTAATCTGTAATCCATGAAAGTTATTAGTTTAGCGAGTGGAGCGGCTAGGCTCGGCATTTCCATTAAGATATAACCCTGAGCAGACCCATCACCTCCTCGCAGGCTGCAGCCCGAGCCATGGCACAGCACCCCTTGCTCCCCGGCGCGGTCCTTGCTTCGCTGTTCCCGATTATTTGAATGCCATTACCGTGTTAACGTGGGGCTGTTTAATGTTGCGGAAAAGAAAAGGAAAATAATCACACTCGATGGCCAATGTGCTCCTGTGAAATAATGTTTGTGTCATGTATCCTGTCCTACAGGTCTATGCAATATTAGTTAGTCACCCTCCTGCTCCCAACGATCACCTAACACCAACACCTGTATCATACACAGCTGGCTTCTACAGGATCCCTGTCATTGGTCTGACAACACGCATGTCTATATATTCTGATAAGGTAACTGATGCATGTTTCTAGTCTAGTACCTCATACATGTGGTGTAAATCAAGAGTGCCCGTCAGGAGGGTTAATGATGTCTACACTACCCTATCTATGTGTCTGTCTGTCCATCCATCCTCTCCGGTTAAACCTGCAGCTCCCTCTCTCTCCCGCATTCCCCAGTACGTTATTTTTTCACAGCTGCCAGTGTTGACCTACATAGTGCTGGATGATTTCTGCAGCGTTTCTCTGCCAGGCTGCTGGGCTCGCTGCTCTGCAGCCAAGGCAAATGCACGAACTAGCTCCTGCCCTGCTCACTAGTGACAGCCGGGGGGTCCTGGGTGCTCCCCAGGTGTGGGCGGACCTGCGGAGGGGCAGGAGGATCCTATTGGAGCCTCTACATCGGGCAGGAGCTCTCTGGGGCTTGAAGGTTGTTTGGTTGCATTCACTTCTCTGGGTTTATGTGATATTGGTAGGGGAAATAATAGAATTGACTAACAAGCTATCCCAAGGCTCTAAATGACATTCAGTCCAGCCAGCATTCAAGAAAGAGGTTCAAATTCCAGAGTCTCAAAGTGCTGTCTGCTCTCCCTGTGGAAACACGGAAACTTTCAGGCTGGATGAGGTCCTGCTGTGTGGGGGGGCTGGGGGCAATGCCCTGGCCTGGGCCGTGAGACACTGCCATGGCCGGCTCTTCCACTGGGCGCTCAGCTCACAACCCGTCTTGCAAACATACTTTGTGATTAGTAAAAGCAAAAGGAGGAGCTGAGCAGAGCCAGGCAGGCCACACGCCATTGCAGCCTTGGTGGAGGTTTTCATCCAGGTGCACAAGCTTAGTGGGTGAGATCAGGCCTGTTTCGAAGCACGAATCGGTCTTTGCTTGGAAAATATGAATATTCACAAATGCAAATGTTCAGTGCAAAAATAGTCACTCCGCCTACATGCTAAATGAAGTCAAATTTCAGGAGGGAGGAGCAGAGGCTCCCAGAGATGCAGCCCGCAGGACTGCTCGGCTGGAGCAGCAGCAGGTCTTGGCATCTCCCACCAAGTAAAACCATGGTAGGACAACCAGCAAGCCAAGACCACGGCAGTGACAGCAACGGTGGCTGCCAGGGGCTGGGGACCCACACGCCCTGGCAGGGTCCCGTCAGGCACTGTTGGAAGGAAAGGGATGGTAACAGAGCTGGCAGACCGAGGGAGAGGGCAGGCAGCAGGTCGGAAAAGTGCAGGGGGAATTTGGCTCACGCTGCCATGGGGAGGAGATAGGTCTGATCAGCAACGTCACCGAGAGGGACGGTGTCACACTGCACGTGATAGCAGGGAGCGGGGACCGTGTATGCTATCGGTCCAGCTTCACCTCAGCGGAGCTGTGCTCACCAAAGCAAATTGGCTGCCTTTTCCACAGCATGACCTTGTGCTGAATTTGTGTGCTCACCCTGAGGGGGTGGGAGCTTTCCCGGCAGACTCTGCTTCAGCCATTTTTTTCCTGTTTAAAACATGTTTTCTGCAAAAGCGGCTCATAAAAACCACCTGGCTCCTCCCTGGAGGAGCGACCCACTGTGGCAGTGGCAACCCACTGCAGTGGCAGGGAGATGCTCCCCACTGAATATTTGGGGGTGTTGGGCAGGTCAAGGGCTGTGGGGTGCACTCGCCTGGCAGGGGCTCAGCAGGGAGGCCACACTGCCTGCAC
>NW_009211397.1:10826-28469 GCF_000690835.1 Fulmarus glacialis | reverse complement strand
CTGCCTGGCTGGCCTCTTGCTCAGACTCCTTCCCACCGAGACAGCCCGGGGGCTTGAGGACTTTGAGCTCTCTGCAGAGTTGGAGGCAGGAGATGGGGCAAAGGCAGGGACTGGGTGGGTAGAGGAGCAAGGATGTTGAATAGTGGACTGGCAGGAGCTGGAGGGGACAGCAAAGGAGGAGTGGAGTGGAGGACAGCAGAGCAAAGGGGTGTGAAGGCATGGGGCAGGACGGTGCAAGGCTCTGCATAGCCCACGCAGGACAGGCTGGCTGGTGCAACACAGGGACATTCAGCTGGTTCCCTTTTTGGTTTCCACTGATCAGCTTGCTTGTTTTTTTAATTCAGGAAATTATATCTTTCAGCTTAGTTCCTATGGAAACAAGCTTGTAAGATCACTTTGTGTGTATGCCCCTGATTGGTTTTGAAGGCATCAGCCAATTTTAGCTAAATTTCACAGGGGGTTGAAGTCTCAGAGTTAATTATGGTCCTCCCAAGGCTAAGCTGCCAGGGAGAGGAAAGGCGTGGGCCTCCGCACAGGTAGGTTTGCTCAGTACCTTTTGATGCTCTCGGAGCATCTCCAGTCAAGCATAGTGGTCCATGAGCTGTAGCCAGTCTTTCAACAAAGATACCCAAGGGAAGCAAGCTTTATTGCTCCCAGTATTCAAAGAACTATTTGTTCTAGAAACAGTATTGCAGCTATCAAGCTGAGCACTCTGCCTTGGCAGCCTTTGTTTGGCCTCCTTGTGCGTACATCTTATGAAATCTTTACCTGTTTCTTCCCCGAGATCCTCACGTCTCTCAGCGCAGTCCTGCCTGCACGGTGAGGGGGTCTCTAAAACCCTGGTCACCTCTGAGTGAGGTGAGCGGGGAACTGCAGGAGGAGAGAGGAGGGTCTCACGGTAAAGGCAGCAGAGCAGTACCCATCGCTGTGGTGTCCGTCACTATGGAGAGCCCTTCATGCACTCCTCATGGACGGAGCATTGCAAAAATCACGCTCTGACCTTCTCATGCTGGGCCCCCTGAACGGACAGGCTGGACTATTGCTTTAGGCTTCTGTTCCCCATGTGTCATTGGGGGTATTTATATCTCCTTTACGTCTCAGCTGAAAAAATGAGATGACGTTGACGTCTTCACAATATGAGAAATACGAAATGACACTGAGAGTGTGAGAGCGAAGCTTGTGGGGAAATGCACAGCTCAAGAGCTGGGAAGGTCTGGTGCCATTCATCACCACCATGTGGGACCACACCTACGTGACGGGGATGAAGGGACATGCTGGGTGTCCCAAGGTGAGTCCCACACCATCCCCCCAGAGAGGGGGTGCAGTGGAGGATCAAAGGTGGCTTTTAACTGAGACCTGCTCTGCTGCTGAAAGAGATGGAAAATGGAGTTTAGTCATTCTGTGCTTGGAGTGCCATTTCAATGTGCAGCACCTGGTCCTGGTAGTTGACATGATGTCTGTCTCTCTCTTTCTCTCTCTCTCCAGCCCAGGCCTGGGGATGGCTTTTCCCTCTGGTTCCTTGTCTCAGTATAACCACTCCATGCCCTCCTGGGGGTTACTGCTCACTGAGAGGGGTATTTTTCTTTATTACTGGTCTCACTGGCAACCGATGCTCAGCAGAAACGGTGTTAGTCAGCATGGGAAGCTGCACTGAAAGTGGGGAGAAAAGTGATTCCCCTCGACCGAGGTCAGGGTCAGGACTCCTTCACTGGCACCTGCAAGAAGTGACTGGAGAGGCTGGTTAACGTAACATAGAGACATTTGCCCAGGAAGGGGTTTCACAGCCACCGCCGAGCAGCACAGCCGTCAGCAGGGGCTCTGTGTGCTGAAGCCTGTGCTGATGGCAGTGATGGAGCCCACTCAACAGAGGAGAGCTCTTCACGGGCTCTCAGGATTCGAGCTGGGAAGAGGACAGAGCAGCCCCACCACTCCACAAGGCTGCTGCTGCGGTGCTGGGCCATTCCCCAGAGGTTAACAAGCCCTTTCCTCCGGGTACTGCAGGGGAAAGGCAGACGATGCATTTGCGCCTGAGCTCCCCATATGTCTGCCCCCACTAAAATCCCTCCCAGCACACGTCTAAGCTATTGCAGAGTTATCTCAGCTCCCTCCCACGTCTGCAGCTATCACGCGGGGTAGTGGGCAGGCTGCTTTCTGGTGGGGCTCACCAGAGGTTAACAAGCCCTTTCCTCCGGGTACTGCAGGGGAAAGGCAGACGATGCATTTGCGCCTGAGCTCCCCATATGTCTGCCCCCACTAAAATCCCTCCCAGCACACGTCTAAGCTATTGCAGAGTTATCTCAGCTCCCTCCCACGTCTGCAGCTATCACGCGGGGTAGTGGGCAGGCTGCTTTCTGGTGGGGCTCGGAGACACGTGTGCTGGCTGGCGGGCCCGCTGAACAGAGCAGGGGGCACAGCAGCCCAGGTTCCTTCCATGGAGACACCGGCCAAGGCTTCTTTTCTGTACCCAGCTGATGATTTTTGCTAAATTATCAGGAACTTATATATTGGGATCTCTGTCAATCTCCTTGAAACTGCCCAGACAGCTCAGTTTCAGGGCACATTGCTAAAAGAGGGACTGACCACATTATTTCCACAGGTAATGAAAGAAAACCACTTTATTTCCTCAAGCCTGTAGGAAAAATTACTCTACCAGCCACGAACCGTGAGCTGTGATGAGCCCTTAGGCAGACAGAGGTAAAGAAGATAGCAATCCTTTCACTCATGGACCCATATGTGGTCCTTATACGTACACACTTGCACTGCCTGGTGGCCCCACAGCTATGCCTGCACCCCCCCATACATGTGCACGTCCCCTACGCACACGTGCCTGGTGGCCCCACAGCTATGCCTGCACACCCCCTATACATGTGCACGTCCCCTATGCACACAAACTCCATCGATAGGCACCCACATGTGCACCCTCCCCAGGCATGGCATGGCCACGTGCAGACTCTTTGTGCACAGCTATTCAAATACATGTGCACGTCCCCTATGCACACAAACTCCATCGATAGGCACCCACATGTGCACCCTCCCCAGGTATGGCATGGCCACGTGCAGACTCTGTGCTATTCAAGCACCCAAGCACGTTCCCTATGTGGGTACATGCATACATGCTTTCTGCGCGTATAGGCTCACATTTATGCATACACAAACTCCTTGCTTGCACACCTGCATGCACACACACACATGATCTACTCAAATTCAGGTCCTTTTCATACATACGCATGTCAACAAAGTCTGTACCACTAATAATTTGTGGTTCCTAAGAGACTGGATCCAGCGCATGTCCCCAGCCCTATAACCACACTCCCAGTGCATTTAGGCTCCAGCCCTGTGGGCTTCTGCTGAGCTGAATCCACGTGGAAGCCTGGATTCAGACTCAACACAAAGTATTTACTTACTTTTTGCAGAAATAGAATGAAGTGAGGAAGCACAGGGCTGAGCAGTCAGGTTTCGGTGGGAGATAGGAGGATTTGCAGAAAGCTGCTCCTCAGCTCGGGTCTGCTGAGCAATTCCCACGCTCACATCCCAGCCCTCCCCGCAGGCAGGAGGCACGCTCGGAGGAGAGCAAATGATGTGAATCCTGCAAAACATCTTACAAGGCAAACTGTTGATTTGTAATTAGGAGCATTTTTGCTGTGTGCTTGAGCTGAGGGGAGCGGGTTATGACCCGTGACAGCTCAGAGTTAAAGCACTTGTAGCAGTACTTCAGGGACAGTGTGATGAGCAGTGCAGCTGAAATGAGTGACGGTTGTCTCACAGAGGCTCTGTTAAAAAATCAGGTTTTTATAACAGTTATTTGCCTAAAAAAGGTCTTACTATGATGGAAAAATCATTGCATCCGCATACTTTGCAGTACAGCCCCATGTGCCCATGTCCATGGCCAGGAAAACTCTGTGCTGGGTTCAGAGGGATTTGCCAGAGACCTGTCACTGCATGTGCTGTGACTGGGTTATCAAATCACACAAAACCTGATTCCCGACTGCCTCTGCACATCACAAGTTGGACTTGTTAACCTTTGGGGGAACTCTACTTTCATTTTTCTGCCAATCTTTGGGCCCTGCAGACAAGTTCAGGAGTCCCAGGTGCTTCAAAAGCTGAGCACAGAATGTGAGTGCTCATCCTGAAAGCTAGACTCAGCATTTGCGATTAGTTATTCTTCATTATCCTATTTTAAACCTACAATTCTGTAATCCGAGAGCTGAGATACCATCATAGCAAGTCCATGACCCTTTTGACACCACCTCAGAAAACAAATTGGCCTGAACTGTTAAACCAAGTTCCTCTCCAACAACTTTGCAGTAAAATTTGTTCATCTGAACCTAGTGATATGTATTTACAACACTTAAGAAAGCCACGATCAGTTTAAACAGCATTTTTGCAAGCTAGTTGGGAAACTAGAAAATAATTTGATGCAATATATTGAAATGTCAAAGATGTTTATATTTCAAAAAGGGATTGAAATAATTTTAAGTTAGATTTTTGATTTTTTTTAGCCTGTATTTTTCCATTTTTTTTTTTTTTTTACTATTAGCTACTCTGTTCTTTTCTCATTCCTCTTCTGATTTTTTTTTCCCATTTCCATTTTCCATTTCCATGGATTTCCTTAAAGCAATTAAAAATGCTAAGGGATTAAAAAATAAAAAATGCTCAGACCCATCTTGTGTGCCCCTGGCTCAAGCTGTGGAACTGGACCTGGAAATACCTGGGCATCTCTGCTGACTCCAAAGAGAGCTTGAGCACCGTGTTGTGTGGAGACCATAGTTGTCCTTCCATTGTCCCTGTGGGGCTTCTTCCCGACCCCGTTGATTAGTACTGGGCTTGTGGGGTGTGCTGCGTTTCTCCTGCTCTTCGTGTAATTGGGAATGTTTTTATTAGTCATATGAAACTGCAGCTCTGAGATGTTTGTTACAGCTCTCCTGGTTAGTTTCTTCCTTTGATTAAACATCCACAGTTCTTCTTGTCTTCAGTAATTAGGAAATGTTTCCAGTGCTTTGGTATTTTTGCTGCTGCCTCCCTCATTTCTGTGTTTTGGGCCAGGGCAGCAGAACAGACATGCTGTTCCCCTGCCAAGAGACCTGACCATGACAGGGGTTTTGCAGTGTTTTCTATACATTGCATGGTTCGGTTTGACTTTATCACCGTGCTGAGTGTGAGGAAAAGGCATTATCTGCTCTGCCCATCCCTCCTGCACGGGTCCATGGTGGACACGGCGCCCTTTCTCTTCCAGAGTGAATTACTTTGGCCCATTCAGGACATTTCTGACCCATGCTGGGTCAGGTTCCTGGAGGGCAGGTCTGGACAAGCCCTGTTTGGTCCAGAGGACAACTCAGCCTTAAAAAAGAAATATTGTGGTGCTTTCCTTTTTGTTCTCTCCTGTTCAGACTTCTGCCTCCCTCCAGCACGTAGCTGGTTTGTCAAGTAGCGTCCATGCTGAGCGTAAGCACTTTCATTTTCTAATATTTGACTCTAGGGCCTTTTGGAAAAGCTGCATTTTTTGAAACCTCTCTTTCAGCTACAGCTTTTGGTCCAATTGCTCCCCAAAGGGTGCTGTACTTAATTAGGCTGGAATTGCTATTGCTCAATCATCCAACCATAATGATGTCTTTAACCAAATCAGATAGGTTAGCTGGGGCATGAGTCCAGAGCTGCCTCCTGTGTGCTGCTGCAGAACAAGCTGACCTAGAAACAGCCAAACCGCATATTATAAAACTGCTTTTTCTGAACTCCTCTCATGACAAATAACTAATATATACCTGCGTGTACCTGCAGCTGCTCCTTGTCACTCTCTGAAGGGAATTCTTTTTCTTTTTGATGTCCTTTGCTCAGTGTTATTTTCAAAAAGTCAAGAGGAAAGGCTATATTTGCACTGAAAGTTGCTGACAATTCGTTGCTGGACAGGCTTTTCTTCACCACGGGTTTACAGACCACAAAGCAAAAAACCCTCTCTCCCATGTGCTGGATGGTACGAAATAGTAGCCAGGGTTTGCTTCTCAGCCAGAAGAAAGGATTGCAGGTCCCAGAGGCTAGCTCAAGGTGTGCAACCGAGAGGTCTACCAAAAATTGCTGTTTTGCCTCTTTGGCCTTGAGATCCCAGCCCTGTCCCTGCAAACCTGCCCGGTCCCTGAGACGCACCTTGGCCAATGACCCAACCAGTCTATGTTTAGCTCTTGTTCTTCCTTGCAGAGCATCCACCTGTCCTTTTTGCGCACAGTCCCACCATACTCTCACCAGGCCAACGTCTGGTTTGAGATGATGAGAGTCTTCAACTGGAATCACGTCATTCTGATAGTCAGTGACGACCACGAAGGTCGTGCTGCACAAAAGAAGCTGGAGACCCTCTTGGAGGAGAGAGAGTCCAAGGTCAGTTCCTGAACATTGTCTTGTAGCTTTGTTTAAGCAACAACAACAAAACTAGAAGTCTCGGGCTGTTGTATGTATGTAGATTTCTGTATGTAAAACACCTTTTCTTTCCATTGTAACATGGCTAACATGCTTAAAGCATCAACAGTGTCTGACTAGTACCTGACAGAACTTTGTACTTTATTCATTTCACTTGCTTTGCCATGGTCAAAATCTCCTACATGTAAATCGACTACAAAATGAAGGGAAGGATAACCTGGAGCTCTGCAAATGCCTCGCCCAAGATTCCCACCTAAGGAGAGGACCAGTCGCTCAGCTTAGGGAAGCACCTGCCCCATTACAGCCACCCGGGGGCCAGGCAGACCCAGCAGTGCCAAACCAACCCCGAAAAGCAGCTTCTGAATTGGCTAACCGGAGCTCACCTTAGTGGCTTAGGAGGGGCAAGGGCAGCCGGCGCATTGATGCACGGAGGTATAATGCACCCTCTCTATAAAGCTGTCGGCTCTGCGGCTGCAGGCTGATGCCCCCGTCCCATCTCCATTGAAGCACATGCCAAACGCTGCTTTCCTGACACCCCATGCTGTTACGAGAGGGCGGTTGTGGCTGGCGGGAGCAGCTTTATCGAGGAGGTGCACTGCACCTGCACTCAGGGCCACGCGGGGGAGCAGGGAGGGAGGCAGGGGAGAAATTCAGAAGGACTGTCATAGACCTGCTGCCGTTGAGTAAAAGGACAGAGCAAGCGTTCAAGCCAAGCAGGGAAGGAGAACACAGGGAGCTGTTCGGCTGCAGTGGTTCAAAGGCTGGAAGGCAAGAAACCACCTCCTGCCCTACGGGGTGAAGTCCCAGCACGTCCTCTTGCCCACGGCAGGGTGAGGTCCCCTTTGGGTGGGCAGAGTCCAAGTCCATGTCCAAGTCTCCAGCAGCGTCAGGGCAGGCACCCGTTCCTGGCTGCTCCTTCCTGGGTCACGGGCAGGGACCACAACCTGCTCTTTTCCAGCCCCACCAGCAGCCGCTAGACATTTGGCAGTTGGCTGTTGAGGAGATGTGGCCGTAGACAATTCTTGTGCTTGGCGTTGGCAGGCAAACTGAGAGACCGGTGAGAGCAGCCTGCCCCTGCTCTTCATCACCTCTTGTCAAGCCACTGGAGGAAGAACCGGTGCAGGGGTGTGGGCACAAGCCACACTGACCAACAAGCTTTTGTTTTTGGTGGTGGTTTCCAAGAAGTTTCATCCTTGCTGCACCCTGGGCCATCATGAGACACTGGTGTGCCACCAACCATGGTGGGATCCTCCTGCTTCCAAAGGCAGCTTCCCGCTGGGTGACAGCGGGCCAGTATTTCTCTCCAAAGCCTCTTCCCAGCACAGTGTCCCTCACCCAGGGAGAGCTGTGGAAAGGTTGTTCCCACTGTCAGCCTATCGTCCCCTTCCTTGCATCTTTTGATTTCCACCTTCTGTTTTCCTGCAGATCCCATGCATCCCCTTTTACTGCTCCCTCTCATGCCCATCCTACAGGAAAGCCTTGAGATCTGGGGCTTGAAAGACGGGTGGAGAAAGGGTCTGTCCTCAGATCTGCCCCACATTTGCAGTGCATCTGCGAAATGTCTTGGTGCCTCCTGACAGCCACTGGGCTACTGCAAATGCCCTGGCCATCCTCCAGACTGGGGCATGTGCTCTGTGATGGTAGGTCACCTTGTCTTCCTTGTCTTGGGATGTGCCACAGCATCTTGTTTCTTTTTCCTTGAGGAGCTTGTTCTGGTCAAACTGGCTGGTCTGACTGGTCTGGAAGGTAGATAACTTCCATCAGGGTTTTCCCCTCTTCCTCAATCTCTTCTGCTAATCGCTCTTCTAATCACTGGTGTGTAGACTTTCTTCATGCTGTGAAGTGGTACCCTTGACCCCTCCCCAACTTCCTCAAGGCCAGCCTAGGCCATGGGGAGGGAGCAGGCAGGAGACCTGCTCTTGACCTCTTCAAGGCTTGGATCACAGCCCCGCAGGACCTGGGGCTAGGTCAGAGGCTCACCTGCCCACCTGAGCTCTGGGATCTGAGCATGGCTTGTCCCCTGGAGTCTGTGCCACTGCTGGCTGTCACTCAGGCACCACTGCATGGATTTGCACTTGAAGCAGGTATTCGGAGCCCAGCACTCGGGCCAGGCTGGCCAGCCCTGGCGCACCCCACGTGCTAGCCTTGTCTTAGGTCTGCCTGCAGTAACTGTCAGCCTGGAGCTACTGCTTCGTCCCAGTACAACGCTGCTCGTTCATCTGGGCAGGCCCACCATTGCACCAATGCTGCTCGAGTTCAGGGGGAAATGCCAGACACTGTGAAAATTGGAGTTTGTCCAAGTCAGAGGTGGCAGGTCCCTGGTCTGCTGAGTCCCTTCCTCTGGGACAGTGGTGTTCATGAAAGTGGTAATTTTTTGAGTGAATGCTGGAGAACATGGTGGAAACTGAATTTTGAATTTGTGGGTCTTTGCGTGGGCTGAGGAGGGAAGTGCCGCAGAACCACATGGAAAAAGTGGAAAGAGAGGGGACATTACTGGTCTAGTTCTGGCAATAGAGATGGGGATAGGGGGAGACAGAGCTTATCAGGTGCCAGCAGGTCCGGCTTTGCTGCACCCAAGACTCTGCTTTGCTTGGGTCGAGGCGCCAGCACATCCCGGGCACCCAAGGTGATTCGTGGCTGGAGGCTGCAAGATGGATGACCAAATTTCCAGCTAAATTGATGGTGCCTGAGGAAAAGTGGCCAATGACTTTTCATTGGAGAATATTCATACTGTCCTGCTGCTGCAGCTCGGCTCTCCTTGGAGGCAGTTGTTGCTCCAGGTCTCACTGTGATCTGAGCAGACTCTAAGAAGCCATTGCAGAAATCCCTGCCATGGACATCATCAGAAGTGAAGGCAGACCTGGGCTCCGAGCAGATTTTGCCTCCTCAGATACTCTTCCTTACAAGGACCCAACATCTTTGAGCAAGACAAAACCTGGCAGGCTGCGTCCAAGGAGAAGAAAGGAAAGATCACACAGATGCACAGAAGGGAGACCTGGCAAAATGTCCTGCCAAAGGCTGGTCTGAGTGTTCAGGAAGAGACAAGCTATTCAATCTGGAAAGCAAGATGCAGAGATAAAACCTGGCTGCCTAAGGAACAATCTGGGAACATGAACCCTTGCATTACTGGGGTGCAAAGGGTCGGGTTCCTGGCAGGGATCAGTTGCCATTGCCATAAGATGCTGCGAAATGGAGATCGGTGTCCCGTACCCCATCAGGGATGCCCAGCTGGGGTGGGACTGGGCCGAGAGGAAGAGGTCAGAATATGTCCCACCAAAACCTGCAGGCCCTATCAGGCTGATGTTATGGGCATGACCACAGGGGCTGCTCCCAGGAAGATCCATGGGGCTCTGTGCACGCTGCTGCAGGGTCAAGGGTTCCGAGAGCAGAGGCCGTCAGCCCGCAGCACGCTGCCTGGAGGAGAGGAAACCTCCAGAAGGAGGTTTCACGCCCCGGCTCCTTCGGGGCTGAGCAGCAGAAGTGGCTCAGGCAGGAGACAAGGCGGGGAGCAGGCTCTCTGCTCCGGTCCGTTATCTGCATTATCTGCAGGGTCAGTGCATGCTGAGCCTCCTGCCCCTAGGCCAGGTGTGATGCTCCGGCCAGCAGCACGGAGACCACCAAGCAGTGAATCCCACTAGCCACGCGTAGGGCCAGGTTGTGGGCACCGTGGTCTCTGGCAGCTGCACCTCCCAGGGCCACCCATGTGCCGCAGAGCCACAAGGTGCCCTCGGCCCTCCCCGAGCACCAGGTAAAAGCTGCAATGTCATCCCATGATCACCATTGCTTCATATTGCCACGCTTTGAGCCAACATGGGACGTAGCGAGCTTTTTCTTTCTCTTTTGGACAGCAACAGAGCTCCAAAAAGCTGCTCCCTCCTTGCAGGAGGTGAGAAGTTCAGCTGAGACACCTCATTTGCTGTGAACTCTCTTAGGGTGAACAGGATTGTAATGATAATAGTGACGGTAGTAATGCTAATACTATTAACTGTAACAGTTTGTGTTTATCCAGCACTTTCCGTACACAACATTTTGTCCTTTACTTCCACAGTAATTCCATGGAAATCCCACCACTTAGGCCCTTAGAGATGCGTAGATTGTTTCTGAGTTTAAGATAAAAATTTCTTGCTGAAGAATCCCCCAGTCCCACAAGGGAAATGCAACTGCATCGCAACAGCTGTGGCACTCAGGCTTGCTCTAACCGGTACGGCTTTGCACCCTGACGCTCCCGTGAGAGCTGAGGCACTCTCTCCTGATAGTGGTTTTTGCGAGCTCCAGCGTTATAGAGACCCTTTAGCAAACAGTGGAGGAGGAGGTGGATGTTGGATTGCTTTACTACACGTCATTTTCAACTGTTTATAATATTCTTCTGTGTCTACATATTTTCTCTGTGCACATTATTCATCAGAGTAAAAAAAGGAACTATGAAAACCTCGACCAACTTTCCTATGACAACAAGCGAGGACCCAAGGTATATATGCATGGAAATGCACGCCGCCCACCAACCTAACTAGCAAATGAAAAATAGCCACAGCCACCAGAAAAATAAAAAAGAAAAAAAAAGAGAAAGAGAAAAAAAGAAAAGAAAAGAAAGAAAAAAAAAAAGATCCATGACTATGTTTCTTGGTAGCACGTTTTTATGTTGAGATAGTTTGGTTTGGACTTGAGAATGGAAACCTAGCCAGCTGACCCTGGAAGGATTTCTTTTTGAAACATGCATGTGAACCAGTAATTAACTTGCAAGTTTTTTTTTTTTTTTTTTGAAAAGTTGAACCAACCCCCTTTCCTCCCCAAAGGAAACGGTTCCTTGGTGTAAGTTGCTCACTTTTACTCCCAAAGGTTAACCCTGTGCAATATGTTTTTTTCATTTCCCATGTTTTTGAAAAACAACACTCGTTTGAGTTTTCAATTGCATTTCAAAGCCTTTTTCTCTTTCCTGTACAATGCACGCCTCTTTTTGGGTCTTGATTGACTTCAGTTTGCATGCACAGTGCAAAAAAAAACCCAAAAAGCCAAAACGTTAAAAGAGAAAGGAAGGAAGGAAAGAAAGAAAAGAAAGAAAAGAAAAGAAAAAAGAAAAAAGTAGCTATAACCAACCTTATTTAGCAGACTTTTGTGCAGTTTAATGAATTCTCTTGACCCTTTTCTAGATAGCATGGCTCTCACAAGCAGTCCTGGTGCTCCCGCACTAACCAGCTTTGCTCACACTGATCACAGGCTGAGAAAGTGCTTCAGTTTGACCCCGGAACCAAAAACGTGACGTCGTTGCTGCTGGAGGCTAAGGAGCTGGAGGCTCGCGTCATCATCCTTTCTGCCAGGTAAGGCAGAGCCGTCCTTCCCCTCCCTGCTCTGATTTCCTCGCTCTCCCCTTTGCAACGCCGCCCAGCACTGGGGTCAGTGCAGATTTGGGGCATGTCATCCTTTCAAGGAGCATGGGAGAAAACCCACACAAAGCCCCAGGTCCCAGGCAGGTGGCGGATGTTGTGTTGTGCGTGCTGCTGGCCAGGGAGCTCGCAACCACGAGCATGGTTGGGATGTCTGCCTGTCCTGCAAAGTGTTAGCAGCTGCAGAAGCAGCAATAGTTACTGATGATGTATCCTGATCCACCTGTGAAGGAGGGGAGTCTTATTGCCCCCTTGCCTGTAGACGGTGAGCAATAAGGAATAGGCCAGATCTGCAGATGCTCAGCAGTGCTGGGTGCTGTGGGATTAGATAAAGCTGAGAGAAAGTTTTCCATTGCATCAAGGAATTAGCCATTGCCCGGGAGAACCAGTTATCAGAGGAGGGCTGCCTGGGGTTGTGTTTTCCCTGGCTCTGCCATCCCCTTGGGGTCCGATGCAGGAGAAAAGGGGCCATCTGGCACCTGGAGCCACATTGCTGTTCCCTTCTTCTCGTTGCAGTGAGGATGATGCGGCCACGGTGTACAGATCAGCAGCCATGCTCAATATGACGGGCTCCGGCTACGTGTGGCTGGTCGGGGAACGGGAAATATCGGGCAATGCCCTGCGTTACGCCCCTGATGGTAGGCACCCGCCAGAGGCATCCGTCCTGCTGTCGGCCGGGCTCAGAGGAGCCTGCTCAGAGCTGGGACGAGCGGCACCCACCCTCGCAGGGACCCCTTGGGCTGGGGGAGCACGATGCTGTGGTGGTCCCGACGAGCGGAGGGTCCCACACGTTGCTCTCCACTCTCTTTGCCCTCATGGGGAGGCATCAGCCTTGGCCACGCTGCCATGCCCCAAATCCAGCTCGCCGTCACCTGGGGGAAAGGCTTGGCAAGAGGATGGGGATGGAGTATGGGGTGTCAGCAGGCCGCGTAGCTGTCCCCAGTCCCCATCCAGCAGGCAGGACGGTGCCAGCCCAGCACCGCTGCAGCTGCTTGCCCTGCCTGCCCCTGCCTGAAGCTCAGACAGCTCCCCAGCTGCATCTGAGGGGCCCTCAGCCCCAGAACCGTGTGCTTGCTGGCCCCCGAGCCCTGCACATGGGAGTAATGCCAGAGCAACCAGTGTGCCCTGCTGACGTGCCTTCTCCCCTCTGCTCGCGGCAGGAGTGATCGGTTTGCAGCTCATCAACGGGAAGAACGAGTCAGCCCACATCAGCGACGCTGTTGCGGTGGTGGCCCAGGCCGTGCACGACTTGTTTGAGAAGGAGAATATCACAGACCCGCCACGGGGCTGCGTGGGCAACACCAACATCTGGAAGACGGGACCCCTTTTCAAGAGGTATTTGGGGAAGGGTCCTACTGGAGGGAGCAGAGGACCTGCTGGGGGAGAGCTGGAGAGGGTGGGAGCATGTGGAAAAGGGCAGCGTGGTGACTTTGGTCAGAGTATCTGTCACTAAAGCTTTCAGGCATGTGGCACAGGACTGCCTGGACTGTCCTGCATGATTCACACGTGAGGGCTACATGCCTCCTAGAAAACTAGCCAGGACACGGGCTCAGGCACTAGCCCCCAGTTTGTCCAGGCTGTTTAGGCATCATCCTGGTGCCTGGCACCAATTCGGTCCATGCCAAGCCATGGTCTCCTGGGCAATGCTTCGGCAGCTGGGATCAGTGTGGGTAGGGAACAACTCCAGGAGGAAGAGATCTGGGGGCCATGGAGGGACGATCTCCTCTGGTCTGGATCTTAACTCTGTGGGTGGAAGAGGGGAGACGGGGTTTTCTGCCAAATCAGGGTAGGGCGATACTTCTGCCAAATTGGAGCTCAGCGCTGCGGATACGTTTCTTGCTGAACGTTTCAGGGCTGCAGCATAGGCCAGCGTGCTGCAAGCAGGACTTGGGGGCAAGAGATCTCCATGCACAGGACAGGCTTGGTCTCTGCTGTAGCAAATACTGGTGCTTTGTTTTTGGTTGGTGGGGTCTCAGCAGATCAGAGCATGCATGTGTTGGATCTCGCTGCCACGGGCAGTGTCATCGGCAGATGCTGCATGTACTTCCCAGAACCCAATCTTTGTGCTGTGTGGGGTTTTGTGCTGTAACACTGCAGATGCCGGAGCCATAAAGGCCTCTTCTGCAGCCTGGATCTTGGTAAAGCAGCAATTCCCTTTGCGGCATGGCTCCCCGTGCAGGAGGGCTGCTCTCTGCAACGTGCAACCTGGCACCAGGGTGTTGCTTTTGGCAGTGGGATCTTGTGCCAGGGGTTGCTCTCTGCAGACGTGGTCGTGGTGTCTGTGGGATGCCCTTTCTGTAGATCTGGGTTCTGCTGACCATGGGACCTGCAAAGCCTGGAGATTATTTTAGGAAAATTTCTGGCATCTTCTGCAGCAACACAATCTTTGGCATGAGCTATTTGAAGTTGTTCTCTATGGTGTACTGCAAGTGTCTCAGGCAATTCTTCTGTGTCTTCACTATCGTCTTTCCAGGGCTTGTGGGACTGGTTCACCCCATGGTGGTGTATGTGCATGCCTGGGGCATTACCCAGGCTGTGATAGGCTGGTGCCAGACAGAAGCACCAGGAGTGGTGGCATGGACACAGCTCCCAAGGGACCCCCAGAAGAAGGTGTCCTTGGGTGCTGTGGTACAGATCATACCCTAAGGGAATGGGACTGATCTGGTGGAAAACAAGGGGCAATGACAACAGATATGGTAGTGCAACATTCGGGAAACTGACTCCATCCACCAGGAGGGGATGACCACAGGGCTGTGAACACACCATAAGTAGCCTTGACTGGACTTCTATAGGGTAGCGGGCATATGGCAGGCAACCGAGAGAAAGCATTTGCCTTTCTGATGCCTTCTCAGGTGTCTCAATGGCCACAGCAGGTTTTCTAGGTTGGCCCCGCTGTGTTTCTCTCCACAGGGTGTTGATGTCCTCCAAGTACTCAGAGGGTGTCACTGGACGGGTGGAATTCAATGAGGATGGGGACAGGAAGTTTGCCAACTACAGCATCATGAACCTGCAGAATCGGAAACTGGTCCAAGTTGGGATTTACAATGGCAGCCACGTACGTACAGGCCTGGAGAGGTTGGGTAGGAGGGATGTGTGCACTGGGGTGTCTACCTATGGCCTCATGTCTAACTCCTTCCTCTGGGATTGATTGTAGGTCTTGACCAACGACCGGAAGATTATCTGGCCAGGGGGAGAAACTGAGAAACCTCAAGGCTATCAGATGTCGACCAAGTTGAAGGTAACAGCAAATGGCATTAGGCGGTGGCAGGTCTCCTCAGCTCTCTGCATGCAGGGCTGTGACTTTATCTGCCTCCCACTTCCACTGTTGCCTCTGCAACTGTCAGCAGCATTTGCAAACCCAGGGCACCTGCCATCTCGGAGAGGATTTAGCAGAACAACTTAAAGAAGGTACTGGAGGGTGTTCAGAGCTTGAGCACAACTTCCAGCTGGAGACAAACTGGGTAGGGTGTCAGGCATCCTTTGGTTTGGAAAGAGACAGCTGGAAAGGGGATATGAGAGAGAACCGCAGAGAAGGGATGGAGGGATAAGGTGTTCACCATTCCTCATGGCTTGGGACTCAGAGGGCACCCGGCACAGGTTTGCAGAAAATACAAGGATGGGCTCCTTTGGCCAAGGCATAGTTCAGTCCTGGAGCCCGCTGCTGCTTGACAGTGCAGAGGCCAGAAGGAAACAGGTTCAAAAGGAGATTAAAGAAGCTAGTGGAGGGTGGGTGGGCTGTTGGCTGCAATGTTGGGCTCAGGAAATCCCTGAAGAGCTGATGGCCAGAAGCTGGAGGTGACACTGGAAGAAGGTCCCTCCACTCTTGCTTTGCTTCTCATGCCCTTCCCTTAAGTGTAGCCCAGCAGCCCCCTTAGTGACTGGATCCTGGGTAGGCTAGTCTTCCCAGTATGACTGTTCATTTGTCCTACTGCCCAGGCAAGGGAAATCACACATTCCCACTGGCAGTGAGCCCTTTCCTGCAGAGGTGGTGCAGATGCATTGGGATGTGCTTTACTGAAAAGGTCCGGGGCAGGACTGAAATACCTGCATTAGCTTGGGGCAGAGTGACAGTGTCTAGAGCACCATTCAGGGCACTAATCCTGGCTATGCGGTGGCTCTCATCAGCCTGCTGTTAGGGAGAGGGGTGTGAAAGGCTTTGAGGCTGAGGTGAAAGTGCCACACGAAGGAGAATGCTGATATGGCTGTTCCTCATCTTGGGTGCAGGGAAAGCAAATGTTCCTTGTGTCAAAGCCAGGTCCTGCTGCTGGGCTAAGTGGTCTCACGTGCTGAGATGGTAGCTGAGGACAGCACCACAGCATTTTGGCCATGCTTGCATGGAGAGGGCAGCCCAGCTCCCCACCCAGGGGGAGATAGCTCTGGGGGGGAACAGAGGCAAGCAGGTGTTTGTGCTTCGCCCCGCAGATCGTGACGATCCACCAAGAGCCCTTTGTGTATGTGAAGCCCACGCAAGCAGATGGAACGTGCAGGGAGGAATTCACCATCAATGGAGATCCTGTGAAAAAGGTCTTTTGCACTGGACCCAACGAGACCATCCCAGGTAACTCGGTCTGGTGGTGAGCGCAGCAGCTCTCCCAGCCCACCCAGCTGATGAAGCCTCCCATCCCAAGAAGGGGTCCCCAGGGAGGGTGCTCAGTCGCACAGGAGGCCCAGAGGGTGAGGAACAGAAAGGTGACAGCACATTCAGCCCCAAAACGCCCTCCCGTCAGTTCAGCCCCACAGCAGCGCTGTGCCGTAACTGGGCACTGGGATTCAGGTTTTTGACCCCAACAGATGACTTTCCTGCTGTACCTCTTCTGGTGGGCTCCAGGGCTCTTTTGGGCGATTGCATCCCATGTTTCTGTCTCCTGACATGCTTTAGTTTTCTTTGCGTTGATCTCAAGCAGAAGTGAGAACCCCAAGGCACATTAGCACCTGCTGTACCAGTTTCAAACCATTTTATTATGGAAAGCCTCTTTCGGGATCACCTGGTGGGGGGGTGAGCTGCTTAGCGATGCCAGGCTTGCCCAAACCCACCTGAAGTGCATCCCCTCGGCCCATCACCCTTTCCTGTGCACAACCACCCTCCCACCGCGAGTTGTGTCGCGGGCTGTGTTCAACCTGGCGGGTTCATGTCAGCACTCCTCCAGCAGAGCCTGCATGCACCAAACCCCCTCCATCCCCTACCGTGGGTCGGTAGCACCAACTCTCAGCCCACCTCAACTGGGACACAGCAAATGAGAGACCCCTTTGCCCCCAGCTTGCCAGCACCCATAGGCAATGGAGGCAGTGGGAGAGGGTGGTCAAGGTGGATGGCCCTACCTGAATAAAGTGATTACATCTCATATGAAACCAGAGCCATGCAGGTGGCTGCTCTCGCTGGGGACAGTCGTGGATCCTGCATGGGGTCCCTGGCAAAGGGCTGCCTCCACTTGTCCCCCCCATTTTCTCCTGCCCGCAGGCCGCCCCACCGTGGCACTGTGCTGCTACGGCTTCTGCATCGACCTGCTCATCCGGCTGGCAGGGGTGATGAACTTCACCTACGAGGTTCACCTGGTGGCTGATGGTAAATTTGGTACCCAAGAGCGGGTGAGTTTGGGCAGCCTGTGATATCTCTTTGCCTGTATCATGTGTTGAAACATCCCCAGCCCTTCTCCAGAGCAGGGGTGGGGTGGGAGGGCTGTGCAGGGCGCCTGCCACGTGTGTGGGGGTCCTGGCTGGTGGGGGACAGGTGTCAGGGCAGTGGGCTGATCCTGCGCTGGCTCTCTGGCAGGTTAACAACAGCAACAAGAAGGAGTGGAACGGGATGATGGGGGAGCTGCTGAGCGGCCAGGCGGACATGATTGTGGCTCTCCACTTC
>NW_009211397.1:9536-10791 GCF_000690835.1 Fulmarus glacialis | reverse complement strand
TACATTGAGTTCTCCAAGCCCTTCAAGTACCAAGGCCTGACCATCCTTGTGAAGAAGGTATGGGCTGGGATGGGAGGGGAGGTGCCCCTTGCTCCCCAGCTTGCAGACACGTGCCATACCTGCACCATGCCCAGCTCCCCCAGCTGCTGCCCCCTGCCCACCCCAGGGCAGCCGCCACAAATCCCAGCCTTTGCTGTGGGATGTCAGCCTCCAGGTTGCTGGTTTTAATGCTGGGTCTTGTCTCAGCCACCCTGAGCCTTCCTGTGTAGCAGAGCAGGAGGAGCTCGGCGCAGGACAGGGGCCCTTGTGAGCCCAGCCAGTCAGAGAAGGTGCAGGCGTGATGGGTGCCAGCGCCGTTCACCTCTCTCCTGTGTGCTAGGAAATCCCCCGCAGCACCCTGGACTCATTCATGCAGCCTTTCCAGAGCACGCTTTGGCTGCTGGTGGGGCTGTCTGTGCACGTGGTGGCAGTGATGTTGTACCTCTTAGACCGATTCAGGTGAGTGCGCTTTGGGTCACCCAAGGGCTGAAGGGGACAGGGAACCGTCCCCTGGGTCCCCGCAGTGTCTTGCTCAGGCACAGCCCTGCAGCCCTTCAGGAGGCTCTCGCAGGAGCTAAACCCGCTTTCTCTGCCCCGCCAGCCCTGGGCTGAGGCTCCTGGCCTCTCTGCCTACTGCTAAGCTGAGAGACATGGACATGTGGGGTACTCGGCACCTGGATATGTGGGAATATGCCTGTCAGACCAGGTGCCGTGCTGATGCCTGACCAAGGGCACTGTCAGCTCCTGGGCTCTGAGTTAGTCCCCTTCCTTGACCCCTCCTCTGAAGGGCAGGGAGCCTGTCCCTCCCGTTAGCCCTGTGCTTTTGCCCAGGGGCTTTTGCGGTTAATCTGCAGTGAGCCCTCCGTGATGCGGTGGGAGAGGCTGGAGGTGGCCAGGATCAGATGATCTTTCTGGCCCACAGAGAAGTGTGATGAGACCCGTACCAGTGTGAGCTGGACAGGGTTGCAGATCAGCAGAGGGGACATGCAGGGCAGTGGGACATCAGGGGTGAAGAGCTGTTTGGGGCACAGGCACAGTCTGTAGGGATGAGTGATGTAGGGCTGCATCGGGACATTTAGGGCACAGCAGAGGGGCCTGGGAACCAGGATAAGGGATATGAGAAGAGCTCTTGGTCTTGTTTTCCAGCCCGTTTGGCCGGTTCAAAGTGAACAGCGAGGAGGAGGAGGAAGATGCCCTGACCCTCTCCTCAGCCATG
>NW_009211397.1:4136-9522 GCF_000690835.1 Fulmarus glacialis | reverse complement strand
GCTGAACTCCGGCATCGGAGAAGGTGCGTTGCAGCACGCAGTGGGACTGCTCTGCCCTGCGCCCTGGCCCTGAGCCGGGGGGCACACCGGGCTGGGGGAGAAGCTCATGCCCTCTTCCACTGCCTCCTTTCTGTGGCAGGGCTGGTGCCCTCAGGTGACTATTCAGTGAATGGGTAGAGCCCTTGTTCCCTGAGCCTTCGCTGGGGTGGGCTGGTGGGGGATTCGGTGATGCTGGGGGTGTGGCACTCCCTGTGCGGACCGTCCTGCCACCTCTCACCATCAGTGGTGGGAAACGGATCCTTCTTGGGCTGCTTCTCCTGCCCAGGGTTACCCATCTGCTCGGGGTGAGACACATCATGCCCTGGAAGGAGGCATGGGTTTTTCTTGGTGTGGGCAATGCAGGAGCTCCTCGCACGGCTGTTGGCAGAGCAGGTAGATGGGGCACATCTGCAGCTGCCATCGGTTTCGTGTGGGATAGACGTGGATTTGGTGACCAAGTCAAGCCCTTGTCATGCCAGTCTGATCTTGCCTCTCTCCCTCCAGGTGCTCCTCGGAGTTTCTCTGCCCGTATTCTTGGCATGGTGTGGGCTGGCTTCGCTATGATCATTGTGGCTTCATACACTGCCAACCTGGCAGCCTTTCTGGTGTTAGACCGGCCTGAGGAGAGAATTACGGGCATCAATGACCCCCGGGTAATGACCCCTCACTTGCTTTCCCCTTCCCTGTCCACCTCTGGGCAGAGAAGCAGGAGTTGCCTCCAGTGGGTATCTCCTGGCTCATATAATATGGCTTGTAGTACCCAGATCCCTGCTTTAACATGGTTGTGGGTCTGTGCCAGGGGGTCGAGCCCCGGGTAGCTCTGCCTGGGTCTGTCACTGGTGGGTCTGAGCCCCTGTGCTGGGTGGGAACGGACAGACACAGGGATCAGCAGGGAAAACCTTGTCCAGAAATAGCAGGTACCCAGCCAAACTGCCTGCCAGTTCCTGGAGAGCCTGCACTAACCAACGAGGAAATGATTCATTATGGATGAGTTATAACTAATGAAATTGTCCCTGTGGTGCAGTCAATACTCTCAGCAGATACCAGCATGCCTCAAACCCATTTCCTACTCTGGCAAGGACACAGCCACAGCTGTGTCCTACTCTGGCAAGGACATCAGCCCAGGCATGCAGGAATATACCCCACAGCAGCACCAACCCACAGCATCCCGCACCCTCTGCCCACAGCACTGCCAGCCCCATGGCATCCACAGGTCTCCTGCATCCTCAGTGCCAAGGTGTCCCTGTCCCATAACATCCCCTTCCCCACAACCATGGTCCCAGAGCATGTGCTGCCCCATGGCATCCACTGCCCCATGGCTTCTTCAGCTCCGCTGAGGAGATCAAGGTCTTCTCTGGGAAACAGGTCCCTGAAGGGGACAGAAAACATAGCTTTGGGGTCAGCCAGTTTGATTGATGAAGGACAGAAGAAATAGGAGCCCTGCCCTTGCCTTTCAGCTGCGCAACCCCTCTGATAAGTTCATCTATGCCACGGTGAAGCAGAGTTCGGTGGACATCTACTTCCGACGGCAGGTGGAGCTGAGCACCATGTACCGGCACATGGAGAAGCACAACTATGAGAGCGCTGCTGAGGCCATCCAGGCAGTGAGGGACAAGTGAGTGAGACCAGCACCTTTTCTGGCCATGCTGGGAAGAGTTTTGGGGGACTGCAGTTTGGTGGAGCAAGCAGGGCTGATGCAAACCTAGGGAGCTGCAGTCAAAGCATGGCTTGATGGGACCTGCCTAGTCCTAGTGCGTGCCAGGTCTCTGGATGGAGAGCACAAGGTCTCTGTGGGGAAAGGCACACTTGGAGCCCTGGCCATGGCCATGGCCTCCCTTTCTGGCCTCTGCGGTTGCTCCTGTGCAAGGCTGGGTGGCTTCAAATCCCATATAAACCCCTCACACTCCTCCTCCAAAACTTTGCCAAGTCTTTTGCCTGCCAGCAGCACATAGACAGACCCTACTGGCAGGAGGGTGATGCTAATCAGTGTTTAAATTAGGGCTGGGAGCAGCCTCACTGCTCCCATGGTGGCTGCAGACATGCTGGGCTGCCCAACCTTACCTGTCTGTCCTTTCCCGATGTCCAGCAAGCTCCATGCCTTCATCTGGGACTCGGCGGTGCTGGAGTTCGAGGCCTCCCAGAAGTGTGACCTGGTGACGACGGGGGAGCTTTTCTTCCGCTCCGGCTTCGGGATCGGGATGCGCAAGGACAGCCCGTGGAAGCAGAACGTCTCCCTGGCCATCCTCAAGTCCGTCCATGGCTCTCGGCATGGGGCTTGCCCCAAATGCTGCATGTGTTAGCACGCAAGTAGCCTCGTGCCAGGCACTGCCACACCATCCTCCAAACCCTCTGCAGGGACAGGGGCTCTGGGGGCTGCTGTGTCACTCCTGACGAAGGGGATGTGCCTGAGTGACCAGGGTGGGCACCTGGAGCCCCAGCTCCGTCTCGCAGGGCTGGGGGAGCAGCACAGAGCTGACGGGAGGGCAGAGCAGAGCAGGGCAGGGAGCAGGAGCCGTGCTCGGCCGTGGGAGCTGGCAGAGAGCAGCCCTGGGGCCATTCAGCACCAGGTCCCCGTGCGCAGGGCGCGGGCTGCAGCAGCAGGCAGGGGTGCTGCCATTTCCCCAGGGGTGCTCCCTGTGAGCTCAGCCTGGCCGGTAGCATTGCGCTGCCCTGGCTTCATCTTCCAGGGGTTTTTCTTTCAACTCTGGCTATTCCTGTTAGGCAGAGATATGGCAGTACCCCTGCTGAGTCCAACTAAGGCTTTTATACCAGCAGGAGCCTGCAGTGTGGGGTACCACAAGTCAATCTGATATTATGGGATTTCCTCGTATTAGTTTGGAAATGCCACTCTCATTGCAGACGCGGAATGTGGTGATGGAGTAACAGGCAGCTGGGAAGCAGCAAGTGGAGGGAGGGGGACATGTGAGATTAATTTGACAGAGAGACAGGGTCAGAAGCCACCAGCGTTCTGCCCAAGATGCAGAGATGAAAGGCCTGAGAAAGAGGATGGGCAGGCTGTGGAAGACACAGGCAGGACCTGGGGTAATGTAGGGAGCTATGGGACCCCATCTGTGGGGTGGTCTTACCAAGGGGATGGGTGGCAGCGGGACAGAAGGGATTTGGAACAACAACGTGAGAAGCCTGGAGAGGGAGCAGGAGCCCTTGGTGTCCTCCTGGGAGAGGGTGGGGAAGCCCAGGGCTACAGGTAGTCCAGGAAGGCTGTGGGGATGTGCCAGGAACAAGAGGGAGGAAAGTGCAGAGGATCCATGGTGGGACGTGTGCTCTGTGCCTACCTCCATCCCCACTAGCTGTTCAGGCAGAGACGGGCACTGCGGGGACATGGTTTGTTTCCTCCCAAGCTGTGACACCAGGTTGTTGGAGTCCCAGCCCTCGCCGTGCGCAGCTGGGAGCTGCCAGGCAGCAGTCATTCCCCTGCCCTGCTCGAGAGGGTGCCGCTGATCACCAGACAGGATTGGGGTCCAGCATTGCCTGAGCTCCCAAGTGGCCCTGGCAGGTGGGGGGATTGCGCAGGAGGGCACCGGGGATGTGGTTCGTGTCAGCTACCTGCAGCTTCCCTCCGAGCACTCTCTTAGAGCCCTGCCTACACCCGTCAGCTCCAACCCTCCCCTTGGGAACCGAGCTTACACCTGGCTCTTTTTGGCAGCAGCTGGCCAGCTTTCCAGCTCTCAGACATGGGGCAGTGGCACCAGGCAGCTGTGGATGCCTCCTCGCACCCGCTGCACCATGCACGTGGCTCGTGGCAGCACTGGCTGTGCGCAGGGCAGTATGCAAACACGTGCAGTACAGACAGCCACCGCAGACAGGCCACACAGACTCTCTCTATGCAAAAGCCGTACATGCACATGCGTGTGCACACACACGCAGTCAGCCAGGCATGCACACACAAGCGTGCACACACGCACATCATCGGTTCGTGTGTTCGTAGGCTGCAGGCAAGTGCAGAGTCCTAGGACGGAGGGCACGAAGGCACAAAGAGCATGTGCCCCAGCTGCCTGCGGCTGGTCCCCAGTGACTACTCTGTCCTGTCTCCTTGTGCTTTCAGGTCCCACGAGAACGGCTTCATGGAGGATTTGGACAAGACTTGGGTGAGGTATCAGGAGTGTGATTCCCGTAGCAATGCCCCAGCAACACTCACCTTTGAAAATATGGCAGGTTTGTTCTGCAAACCTCTTTCTTCCTCTTCGCTGGGTAGCCTGCTTTCGCTCAAGACATTCTCCTCTCCGGGGCTCTCCTCTCGGGCCAAAGCTCTGCTTCTTCTGGGTTTGTGCTTTCCTAGCGCTGGGAGGCTGCTGTGTTGGGCTCCAATCCCACCTTGTCCGAAACAGCTCCAACGAAGCTTTCCCCACCTTCCCTGGGGTGGCTTTCTCATCGGTGGGGCTGTCCTGCTTTGAACATTGCTCCCCTCCCTCTGCTCTGGCCAAACTGCAGCTGTCACAGTGAAATCAGAGCTATCGCCAAGGCAGGGAGAGGGGAGCAGCACCTCGGGGGAGGCGAGAGCGGCCGCGGAGGTGAGCGTGGACCCTGCTGCAGGAGGGAGCTGGTGGCGAGGGGCAGCCCCCAGCCCTGAGGAGCGTGTGCTGGCTGGCCCTGGGCAGCGGGCAGGAGGAGGATAAACGATACAGAGGGGGTTTTTCTTGGTCCTTCTTTGCAAAGACTGCGAGTTCCCCGAGACAGGCTTGCCTTTGCAGCGATGTGGGATGAGAGGTGTCTGATGGGACCCAGCTAATGCGGCGATGCGGGAGGAGGGGTGTCCGATGGGACCCCATTCTCGCTGGCACCGCAGGCCAGGGCAGAAGCGCTGAGAGAGGGGGCACTTTGCTCCGTCTCTTCAAGACACCACTCCCAAAATGTCAGCCCTGAGGGTTGCAGCCAGCTGAGGACAGCACAGAGAGCTCTGTGCATGTCTGTCCTTCCCGATGAGCCAAACAGGAGCGCCAGAGCTGGGTTTCTGGTGCAAACGACCCTACAGCCCCAGGGGACGGGGTCTGCCCGTGCCGTCCCTGCCCCCAGCATCGCTGCAGCACAGCCCGACTGACAGGAGCTTGCACGGACATCCAGCGCCCCATCACCTTTCTGCCCATCACTGCGGGTGCCCAACCTGCAGCGCCTGCCCTGCTCTGCTGGGTTCCCCTCCCCGGCCCCTCCAGGACTGCGGGGGGATGGCGGGGGGCCGGGAGGGCCCTGGGTTGGCAGATGCTCCTGTTGCTGAGCGTGATTCAGAGGAAATGAAGTGTCATGGTGCAATTTCCATTGCCCCCTGTAACTTTCCTGCTTATTTCAGGTGTGTTTATGCTGGTGGCTGGAGGTATTGTTGCCGGGATATTTT
>NW_009211397.1:0-4050 GCF_000690835.1 Fulmarus glacialis | reverse complement strand
CATAGAAATAGCTTACAAAAGGCATAAGGACGCGCGGAGGAAGCAGATGCAGCTGGCGTTTGCGGCCGTTAATGTGTGGAGGAAAAACCTGCAGGTAGGACAAACCGTTTTTAGAGCAAATCTCCAACAGGTGCGTTTTCCATTCCTTCACCAAATCAGTGAATGCAGAGCTGTGGATTAGCATGGGGCCCTCTGTCTCCCACCCCGCACCCCAGGCATTACTGGGCGCCTAGCAAGCTGTAGGGCCCCTGCCTTGTCCCCGGGAGCTGCCCCTGGCCGATGCCGTCTCTCCTGGGAGGTGTCGTGCACAGTTCCAGCCGGGACAGAGACCTGGCCCAAATGCCCCCAGAGGTGCTCGGGACGGGGACTGGAGCCACGCCTTGCCCTGGCCGAGGAGCGGTGCCGGCGCGGCTCCCTTTGCAGGCACTCCTCCCCGCTGCCCAGCTCCGGCCGCGCTCACCAGCAGACAGGAGGGTTAATCCGCTGCCACTGAGCATCCCTGCCCGGTGCTCAGGTGGAGAAATGCTCCAGGGATGGTTTCCATCGCCTCCCCCTCCCTGCCCACTCCCTGGGGGTGTGGTAGCCCTTGTCACACCTGGGACTGACTCCAAAAAGAGGTGGTGCGTGCTCTTGTCATTTGGAGACAAGGACATCTCCCCACTCGGGAGCCAGCAATGCCGGTGCCTGTCAGCGCCAAGGATCCCCCGGGCCCCTTCCGTGGGGCTGTTGCTCTCCCCGGCTTCTCCCATCCCTGAAACACCTCCGTGCCACTCAGGCAGGGGAGCCCGGGAGGGTCCGTGGTGCCTGGCAGTGACACTGAGCCGTGGGCATGTCCGTGGGCCACCAGCCTCACACTTCCCTTACCCTGTTGCTTTTGGGGCTGAGCCCCACGGTGCCCCCAAACCCCAGTTTAGGGCAGCTGGAGGCTCTCTCTGAATTGCCCGGGCTGCTTTTCTTCTGTGGGGAAGCAAACCGGAGTTCAAAGAGCAAGAGATCCTTTAGGCGACTAAAGGAGACTGCCGTTCGCAGCAGAGCCAGTGAATGAAAGAGAGAGAATGAGGCTCGGGGACCCCAAAACAAGTCCGGAGCGGTGGCCCTGCGGGAGCAGCGCTGGCTGGGGCGTGCGGGTGGGCTGCCCGGGTGGAGGCGACCTGCCCAAGAGCAGCGAGGGAAGCACGAGGCCGGGCTGCTGTATCCTGAGAGCTCGCTGGGTTCAGTTCACTGATAAGAGTCGCGGAAAAGCCATTTCTCTATTTTTTTTTTCTTTTTTTCTTTTTTTTCCCCTTTGCTTCCAAAAAGCAGCAGCACCGAGGGGGTTAAGGCTGCTGGGACAGAGCACACTAGTCGCACTGCCATTTTTCACTTGCCAACCTTCTAGAAAATACTGCACTGGGTCCTTGGGCAGAGTCTGTGGGACTGTGAGCAAAGCATGCTGCCCTGTGGGGGTAAACAGCCTCATGGTAAAGAGCCGTTTGACATTGTAAGACTTTTCCACAGGAGGAAACGTCAGAGCACTAGTATCTGGTACATTGCTAGAAGGTAGGCAAGTGGAAAGATTTATTTGTTAAAACAAACAAACAAAAATAATGGTTTTTGGGATCACAGTTTTGCCATGGCTATTTCCTAAGATGCCATGGAAGAAAAAGACATTTCATTCCATTCATCTTGCTTTCCTTTCCGTTTGTGCATGTCCGCAAAAGAGAGAACTGAGAAGGAGGAGCAAATGTATCCCCGAGCATGCTCTACGCACCAGCGGGATACATTTTGGTTACCCCCGTGCGGTAGCAGAGCCAGACCTGGTCACTCCGTCCCCCGTCGGAAAGGTCACACTCATTGGCACGAAAGCAATTGGGGAGGAATCGTTCTCAGCGCCCGCCGCGTTTGTGCATGTCCGCAAAAGAGAGAACTGAGAAGGAGGAGCAAATGTATCCCCGAGCATGCTCTACGCACCAGCGGGATACATTTTGGTTACCCCCGTGCGGTAGCAGAGCCAGACCTGGTCACTCCGTCCCCCGTCGGAAAGGTCACACTCATTGGCACGAAAGCAATTGGGGAGGAATCGTTCTCAGCGCCCGCCGCGCGCCGCAGAGCGCGGCCGGTCCCCACGGCTCGCTGCCCCCGCACCATGGCGGCTGGTGCTCCCAGCCTGCGCTAACCAGGTCCGACTCGCTAACACCAATGGCTACATTTTTCAGTTCTGTTTCTCTTTGAGTTCATCCCGACCCCGATGACATCATAGCGCTAACGCTTTGCTTCCTCCCTTTCTTTTCCTTTTTTTTTTTTTTTTGCCTTTTCTTTTTCTTCCAGTTTCCTTGGTTTTTTTCAACCCGTTTTACTTTGGGAAAAAAAAACCCACCACCAACAACCACGTTCGGCTTTGCACAACTGCGTCATTTAAATTTTTGAATACATTTTTTTACAGAATATTCATACAATGACTTCTCTTTCAATGCAGTCCTCTCTCTCTCTTGTGGCACTAGGATTCAGCCTCAGAAAAGGCCCTGAGCAATTTTTTTTTAGTGGTAGGTGCAGCATCTCACCTCTCGGTCTAGCCAGGCTAGCGGTGGAAGCGAGGGGCAGGGCGCCAGGCAGAGCATCCCCAGAAGCGAGGTCAGCTGTGCCGGCCTGGACGCAGACACCAGGAGAGCAGGGATACTCCCCAGAGGGGTTTCCAGCGTTCCAGACGCGAGGCCGGCCCCGTAGCTGTAGCAGGGTGGCTCTGTAGCCGTGGGTCACGGAGGCCCTTGGAGGACTGGGAGTGACAGGACACCTCCAGTAGCTTTCTCACCTAAATGAAGGACATGACACGGGGCAGTATTCAAATAGATTTAGCGTTTCCAACAACACACTAGAGATCTAATCACTTATACATATTCATTTTAGGATAGAAAAAGTGGTAGAGCAGAACCTGACCCTAAAAAGAAAGCCACTTTTAGGTCCATCACCTCCACCCTGGCCTCCAGCTTCAAGAGACGTAGGTCCTCCAAGGATACGGTAAGAGGAAGAAGAACAATTCTGCCCTCTCTCTTTCTCTCTCTTTCTCTCTTCTGCCATCCCATCGACTGCCACACACCCATCCCGAAGCTGCCAGTGTACATGCATAGCTCATGTTCGTCACCAGTCAGTCAGTGAGTCAGTGAGTCAGTCATCCCGTGTACCTGAAAGGATGCTGGGATCCTGGAGGGCAGGCAGGAGGTGGCTTGGAGTCCTGTGATGAGTTGGGAGATGCAACCAAGTTTTTGTTTTGTTTTTTGTTTTCTTTTTGCCTGGATGATTTCTGATGTTCCTCTCTGTGCTTCGCTCACCTTACCGGCGCTGACCTCTTGAAACCAATGACATTTTTTTTTTTTTTTTCTGTTCCTGAGTGTTCCTGTACCTGTTTGTCATTGTATGCCTAAAAACAATCACCCCGATTTAATTTGGGCACCGTGTCACCTCACCGAGAGCCATGCGTGTCACATTCTCTACATGTGATTTTTGTTTGTGACGATTAGCATTCGGGACGTAGTCCTCGGCACAGGAGTGACAGCTGTCTCTGGTTATCGTCAGCAGTAACGCAGCTCTAGAAAAGAGACAGGCAAGCAAAGGCTTGAAAGAGGAGGTTGTTAAAGACCCAACCTTGGTTCAAACTTGTGCTTTCCGCCTCGGAGTAAAACTGCTCTCACGTAACCAGAGAAAATTTCCAAACTGCTGCCTCTAAAGCCAGCTGTTTCCAAATGTGCAAACGTGTCTGCTCGTGCTGGAGCTTCAGACACTCTTCAGCGTCAGGTTGGGCTGTTGGTCTGTTGGACTGAGCCGGTGTCCCTCTGCATGTTGCCGTCTGTTGTATGACACTCTGCACTGTGGCTACTCTGTTGTCTCGTGTGGCAGCGGCCGCTGCATTTTGCTGCCCGACCTGCCGGCGCGACGGGCATGCTGAAATCGCCTCCCCGGGGCAACCGGTGGGTTTCTGCCCGGGGTTGCTCAGAGCAGGCTCCCCGCCAGGCTGCCTGAGGCGCGAGGCACGGCGGGGACGGGGGGACGGCAGCAGCGCGGGGAGGTGTGGCTCCC
>NW_009211396.1:0-3307 GCF_000690835.1 Fulmarus glacialis | reverse complement strand
CCGTGCGTCAAGAGCGGCAGCCGGGATGCCGGGATGAGCTCTGCCAAGGAGTGTTTTCCCATTGAAAATAATTCTCCTGACTGAAAAGACTATTAAAAGTTAGCTGCTAAATTCGTTAAAGATTAACTTCAACTGTACTTAAGCCTGCACTTTAGAGGTGGTCACTAATTGCACTGGAGATGATTTATCAAGTGCACAAGATTTTCTATTACAAAATTATTGATTAAAGCTGATGTATTTTAACCACAATAGACTTCAGCCAGGAGCCCTGTAAAACGACCACTGCTGTGGTCAAGGCCTAACAGCAACAGCACGAAATTGTTTTAGATCTACTGAATTTTCTACTCAGCACTGCAGGAAGCTCAGTCCCTCGCGGATCAAAAAAATCAAGAAGTGGCATCCTACAGTAAAATAAAACGAACCGTTTTTGCATGTAGCCTGCGTTCTGGAAAGGACCTGCGTGATTCCCACCCTGGACCAGCACAGCACTTCTGAACCGAAACAGAAATTACTCCCCTTTCACTATTTTTTTTTTAATTTGGGGCAGTAGTCAGAAAAGCAACTGCAGCGCTCATAAAAGAGTAAGAGGCTATTGCCAGCAACGAGGCCGAAACCACCCACAGCAACGCAGAGTGGCCCCCTCTAGAGCCGCACTGCGCTAACCAGAGGCGCACGGCGTAGTCCCCGCTCAGGCAGGTGCTCCGCGCAGAGCCTGGCTGCTGTCACTGCTCTTTAACACGCGACATTTGTCTCTGTGTCCACCCCTCACCGAAGCCCCACGCGCTGCGGGGTCCCTCCGCCTCAGCCTCCCTGCCGGGCCACCTGCAATGCTCTCCAGCGCAGACTGCCTCTGCTATGAAGATAAGCAAAAGATAAAATCTGATGCAGCCATTAATTTTCCGATGCATCAGCCGCCAGCCTCTGTCACATAATTACCGGCGGTTCCAGCGGAGTGAGAAATTTCAGCCTGCTTGCTGCTCCCAAGTGGTCCACTTGTTAGGTTCTGGCTTTTGAGATTACATAGCTCGGATTAAACTTTATGTACTTTTATATAGTAGAATAAAAGAGGGAGAGCAGTTCCATCAGAGCTGCCGTGCCACAAGGGAGTCCTCTCAACGGGCCGTATAAATCCCAAATTGGTTCATCGCTGGATCTTTGAAACGCTCCTCCTTACGACATTTCTGTGAGCCGGTGGCGGCTTCTCTCCCTCCACACACACCGACCAACCATTGTCCCACTTTTTATGGCCGTAATTTGCTAACACTGTGGGTGCCTAATGACAAGATTAAATTTTTAGAGCACCTTCTTTAAGTGTAAGACAAGGCTTCCTAAACCCCATGCAATTTGTCGCTCTGCTGACTTTTAGATACACTCCTCACTTCATCATACGCCTGGCACATTAAACAGTGGGTCCCCTCGTCTCCCTGGCAGATTGAGATCTAAGGGGGAAATTATTCTCCCCCTCGATGCACGAGTGTTTCAGCTCCCCCGAAGCAATAAGAAAAGTAATAGGGGTGGCTCAGATCGCCTTGCACAGGCTTGCATTGCGTCAGCCCCATCCAAGCGGTTGTTTGGTTGATTTACTTTATGTTCTATTAGAGGTAAGGAGCGGATACAAATCCTTAATTACATTTTGAAAGCCCATTCTGGATATTTTATTTCCTTTGAAAGCGCTTGCTGGAATAAATGCACTGAAGACTGCCTTGACTATCCCCAGCGGAGCAGGAAGATGCTCCAGCTCAGCACATCTGGTTTGCGGGGACGGCCGGGGGGTGCGGGGAGGAGGGAAGGTGTGGCCATGCCATACAGTATCTTTTCAACTCCCAGCAGGATGTTTTCTGACAGGCAACAAACTAAACAAATAAACAAAAGCCTAATTCGGGATCTCAATTACCATCCGTTAAATTTACTGACTGCAGCTTCATCTGTGAAAGAATTTTAAGTTTAGCACAGAAACCTGGGCACAAAAAGCAAAGACACTTGCTGGCTCAATGGCAAAGATGATGAACTTGCCTCGAACTCCTCATGATGGTATTTATGAAATGTTAAATCTTCATTTAAAAATGTTCCCTTAAGCTGGGTGACATGGCAATGAGTACGACCCACCGCTAGCTCAGAGTCTCTGTTGCATAACAAGATTTAAGGTTTATGACCTAAAAACAATTGCTTCGTGTCTCAGGCCAGTCTGCGGGAAGCTGCTTCACACACACGGTATTATTTAGATACCCAAATGGAGTGATTTGCATTTGGCACATCTGGTCTACGACTGCCAACGAATGATTCTATGGGCTAATATGGACGAGTAACAGGCTGATGAAGAAACCATGATTGTAAAATGATGTTAAAAATATCTTAAGTTATTTTTAATACAAAACAAAAATATAGTCAGCGTTTTAATTCCTAGGGGGTTTAATTTGAAAAAAAAAATGGCAAATTTACTATCAACATAACAGCATGTGCGGGTTCTTGTACAGAGGGTGTAGGTTGCCTACAGCCAGCTTCAATTTAAACTTTCAGATAATGGGATTTAACAAATACGGTACTATGGATCCAAGCCGTTAGCAGCTCTCTGCTGTATTGGTAGCCCTACGCTTTCAATCAGACCAAGGCTATGCTTTTAACTGCCACGCTAGTTCACGTTGATGATACCTATAATATCAACTCAACAATGCATGTTCTACAACTACATCTACTGCTACCAGTACGACTACTACAGTGCATGCATTTAGTTCAGTCCCACAGATACATACACTCTAAGAACAGGCAAGGGGAGATGTGAAATGTTTTACGGGACGACAGGTGTTTTGTTTTTTAAGTAAGGGAAATTAATAAAAACATCAAAAGAAAGAAAGTGTACAAAAAAATAGAGACATTTCTCAAGAGTTGATATGAGTCGTTTCTTGAACCGTTTCGTCCGAACAAGCAAAAAACATGCAACCAGCTGCTACTAACAAGAAGCTGGACACTGAGAGAGGATTAATAGGTGTGGACAAACCTTCCCGCTGAGAGCGCTCAGAAGAGTGTTTGAGAGGAGGTGTGCACGTCCGAGTGTAAGAGAGGCCGGAAAGTATGCCTCAGAGACACCCTCTCTCACAGCAGCCCCAACCAAGCAAGAGAGAAAACAACAAAACATAACTGCTCACACTCACCATCAAGGTCAGTAGCTCACGTTACGAGATTTGTTATAGCTGGCAAGTATAAAGTACAGTAAGGGGTTGTCAGGGCGCAGGGCTCAAAGGCAGCACTGGCAAGCCAGGACTGGCGCCCAAAATCCAGATGTGCCGGGGGTCGGGGTGGGGGGGAGCAG
>NW_009211395.1:39375-50312 GCF_000690835.1 Fulmarus glacialis | reverse complement strand
TCTATGATTCTATGATTCTATTTTGAGCTGCAGCACTTATAGGGAAAGGGAACCGGCAACAGCTGCTCTGAGAGATTTTCGACCTAAGGATTTTGCTGTTCCAGGGTGGTGTCCCAGGAGGAGGATGGGGCTTAAAGGAGGGGGCAGAACCTGCTCTGCTCTGAATGAACACTATGTGCAGCAGGTTACCATGTGATCCATAGCATTACATGCCCTATAGGAACAGTTGTCTTCCAGCTAGTATTACCTAGCGTGGCATATATTCTGTATTGTGCAGCAGGAAAGATGCAATCTATCTCTTCTACTACCACTGCTGCTGCATTCGGCTTTGGAGTGGGAAGGTGTTCCCATCTCTTTGCTTTTTCTGAGACTCCAAACATGGGACACATACACAGCACCTCCAAAAAAGGAGAAACAAGAACTAATTCTAAGGGCTGTCTTCTGGAAAGCTTGTTGTTGCACTTCTGATGAGGTGGGCTCTGTGGTCCATGCCCAGCTCTTAGAGCACTGATCATTGTACTCCCTGTGGCTCATAAGCTTAACTTTCAAAACAGAAGAATTTACTCCATTGATATCTGTGCATTTTGGACAGACAAGCACTTTTTCAGCAAAGATCTAGAGAAATATTTCTTGATCGGCAGCAGCAGCACATGAACACAACTGAGCACAATGTGCTGCTGGTATCTCCTGGCCTGACCAAGAATTCCCTGGGCTGAGAAATATCTGTCTGCAGCAGGAGCAGTATCTAGCATTGCCCCTGCTCGAAATCTATTTTTCCTGTGTATAACAGTATAAAGAAAGGGATGGAGGTCATAGCAGCAAATAACAGTTAAGGCATAGGGCATTTCCCAGGGAATTAATGTCTGGCTGGGGTTAATGGCCCTCCAGTTTGCTTTGGGCCATCAACTCTCCCAGCTATTCATTAATCCCTAGGAAATGCCCTGTGACTCAGTTGTTATTGCTTAAGTGGGTAGTATGAATCAACAATATTCTGCATCTGCTCTAGGTATTTAAGACAAGAATGGAAGGTAATAAATGTTCTTTTATTATGAAAATCTGCTGTATTTGCATCCAGAAACCTTTAGTTCTCCCTCTTAACATTGATCAAATGTACTGAAAAAGGATTCCTCATCAGTAAAGTGATGTCAGAGGCTGGCAGACTAGAGATGAAATGGCTCACCTCTTCACTCCAAGGTCTTTTCACTTTAGCTTTTCCACCCCCAGCAGCCCATTTCCAGGTTGTTTTATACCTTCGCCTAGTGGACTTTAGAACATGGACAGTTCTTCACGTTAACTAGTAGGAAGTCACTTAGCAGGTAGCTGAGTATTATGTTCTAGACAGGGGTTGCTGAGCAAGAGTCCCACTTACACCATCTGTCTGCTTTGATGTTGGACAGGCCCAGAAGTATTACAACATTAGCAGAAAACTCCTTTGAGACAAGTCAAAAGGAAGATGAGGAGTGATGTGCCTCTCTGAACAAGTGTCTTTGCTGGAAGAAAGGAAAAGATCTGAATAGATATAATCAAGACTGAGTTGTTTGTAGAGCAGGTAACATATAGGTAGAAGAAAAGGACATGATACATTTTCGTTGGGAAAAACACTTTATATTTTGGCTCTTCACCTGTCATTTATTTATCACAATTTTGAGTTGTGCATTGCAGCTGATAGACACAACACACCCTGAGCTCCACTGTAAAATGGAGTCCCTTCTGCCTGAGGTAAGCTGAATTCAAAACCTTATATGTGCATATTCTAATTTTGGCATGCACAGATTCTGCATATAACTTACGATGACAGGAAATTCCATAACGTTGCTATGGAAGAGCTCTGATTTTATACTAGCCACACACACTGCAAAAATCAAAATTTTCCTCCCCGTCGCTCTTATTTATAAGGATATAGGTTCTAGCTGGATCTGTACCCATCCTTTTATGGATGGGTCCTAATAAGTTCTGTAGGTTTGCTCAGAGACTGCTTATTTTGTCTTAGGTGTGGCGTCTGCAGGCATCCCCCTCGTCCCTGAGCTGAACAGCAGTACACCTCAAAGGAACAAAACAGCGGAGCTGACTCACTCCCAGACCAGAGACTGACTGGCTTGATCAGAATGCATGTCAAAAAGAATTCAGAGGAGGCTAGTTACACACTGATGGGTGCTGGAAAAAGTGTTCACAGACACTCTCTGAACCGCCTCCAACGTCCCATGCTGGGACAGAAAACTGAGTCATGCAGATACCCTGCTAAGTAAGAGCAAAAAGCAGAAGCCAGGTCCACCTCCATTTGAAAAGGATTTGGAAAACTTGTTCTTCCCAGCACACTGGGAATGGTTGCCCACTGTTGTTCTCTCCAGGCCAATTGCTTGCCGGTCTGAGCAGACAAGCCTCAGATCAAATCAATTCTTTTCAATTTGTAGGCTGATCTAGGAGAACAGCATGGCTCACTGTCTTTTTTGGCAGAGGCTCCAAGCTGACAGCCTGGGTCTGGCTCACTGTTGAGTGCTGTATATTGCAGATAGATCCTAAGATGAAATGTTCCCTGTCCAGTGCCTTGTGCCACTTCTGTGGAGGGGCTGCAGGCCATCAGGCCTCCGGGAATGCTGTTCTTCAGGAGTTGCCTGCACATTATTACCTGCATCATGATCCAGTCACCCTCCTCCACCAGCCCAATGCATTTAAAAATGCTCTTGTGGATTTCAAAAGCCTCATATGACTTGTCTGATACTGCTACAGCCTACAACAGAAGAGGGAGCTAGGAAAGGAGGAAAGTGAAGCCAGAGAAGTTATATATGCAGGAAGGAAGCTCCGTTCTGTGAAAGAGATATTGGACATATATCTTATGAGAATTTGTCTCAGACACTGGCAGCTTTGATATAGGTCCATGGTCCCCCAAACTGAGGTAGACCTGTTTATGAGGCCATGCAGGACCACATACATCCCTGTTACGATGTTTTTACATAGAGTGTTCATAAAAAGCAATGTCTGGTGGACTCTGAGAAAATCAGAAATTTGGTACTGGTCTGCAGTTAAAATTTTTTGCAAACACGGGAATATGCTATCCATTACCCTGTTGGGAGTCCAGTGGTACCTTGTTTAATTTTTGATAGCACACTTTCACAGTGGGCCCATACACAGAGGAGATCATCTTGTTGTAAAAGAAAACTTTTCATTTCAAAAATAAACCCCAAAACAACCAGCAGTAATATCCCCAGTGTTTTCCACGTGCTTAACGGTGGACTCACCTTGAGTTTTGTGAAATTAACTGTTGTGCTGGTAACATGGGCAATGACGTCCTTATGGTTGCCTTTGGATCTCATGTAGATACAATGGCAAAACCCACATCAACAGAGAAATGGTTTCTTTTTCTGCATTTCACTACGTGTTTTAGTAACAGTCTAAGAAGTAACAACTCCTCTTTACCTTTTTCTTTCGAGGTTTGCACCTCTTGCTCTGCTGCTGTCACCTTCCACTTGTAAATGCACTTACAAATCTCCGTGGTTTTGGAAAGGAAGAATATTCTTTGCATGCTACCCTAATAAGCCTAGGTGAGCTTCTTGCTCTGCCTAATACCATGGGAGAATCCTTAGGGGCAAACGTATGGCTGTGATACAGGCCAGAACTTGACCCGTAAACAGGGAAGGAGCTGGAGCACTCAATGGCCAGCAGAGTAACAGCTCCAAGTTGTTGCCGTGGCCCCCATCTCTTGCAAGGCTGCACGGATGCCTGTGGTGTTGGGGATCCAGGATGTAAGGGGAGAAGCTGGGACCTGTAGCTGGCTCCCGTTGGGCCTTTGGCAAGCTCCCCAGCTGGCTCCTTTGAACAGGCAATAGTAAGTAATGGTGCATGCTCCCTTTCTTTCAAGACAATCATTTCTTCACGAGGTGCAGGTAAAAGTAATTAGTCTTATTTTCCCAAGCCTACTGCTCTGGGTAGGAACATCTTCTTGCTCCAGACGCTTTGTCCATGTGAGGAGCATCTCGCAATGGCACATGCTCTATGGAGTAGATACCAAATCCACACCCTCTCTGCCGGCACAGTGGGCTCTTCCAGTCCACCTTATATTTTTCCACAATAATATGGCTTCAGTAGTTAAAAATGTGTGGTGTATGTGTTTTGAAGAGGCGATTCCAGGACAAATCACAGAAGAAAGGCACTGACTGTTAGTTCACTGAGTTTACCGCTTTTCACCTCTGCTCCCTTATATAAACAGCAAAGCTTTAGCTTTTCTTTCATATCAGAACATGAGTACTTTCATTTCTTAAAAATAAATTATTTAAAATTTCTCTGCAGTCAGCATTTTCACTAACTTAATAAAATATGATTTTCTCTCTGCGAGTCTCAAATCAAAAGCTGTTCCTTTGGCCTGTACTCCTGAGCTCTACGTTTTAAATAAAAATGAACGTATTGAATTTGAAGGATTGTGGAGCTGAATTTTACTACTTAGACCAACACATACATGATTTTAATATCTGGAAATGTGTGGGTTTATTTTATCAGTTACATAATGGTATCTTATTAGCTATTCCATTTCTATGCTAGACTGGGATACATTTATGAAATTCCTTAAGGTGACCTGGAAAAACCAAAACATAACTGTTTGTGTTTGGTGCCATAAACAGCAAATTAGTACACAGATCTGAATTTGAGAGTTTAAAAAAAACCATGCTATTTAGAGATACATTGAGTGAATATTGATATTGTGTTAAAAACCTGTGCGCGTTGCCCCGACTTTGCTGTTGGGCTCACAACATCCTCCAAATACACGCTCTCAGATTGCAGCCGTAACTACGTTTTCAGCAGATAGTCTTTCATGTGAAAAAAAAAAAAGAAAGTCAAGGAGACAGATTTGGGTTTCTGTTTATTTTTAAAAAGCTGCAAAAATACGTTTCTATAGAAGCCATATGAATTTTATTCCTACACGGTCCCCTCCCAAGCATCGCCTGGGCTATAGACAAAGGGCCGTGTTGCTTAGCAACCCCCCTAAAGCTCATCAACACAGCTTCGGTATTAATATTTATCCCCCCCTTAAAAAAAAGCCTTACTCTGAAATTTGAAACGGGATCTGTCCTCCCTCTCTTTTGTGCAATTAAAGTAATACTGCTCACTTTTTCCAATTAACATTACTGGCTAAACCAAACAATTTCTGCCAAGCAGGCCAAATCCAGCTCTTGGGTAACCGACTGAAACAAAAGTTACATCGGGGATGAATTTCTGTAGCCTGGTATGTCTTCTGCTGTCAGTGTTTTGTAGTTTCTCTTTCCTTTAGATAACCTAAATCCATATTTTCCATCTTCCCAGCCTTTTTTTCTGAGTCCTCCCCCTCCGTGCCCGTATTGAGGGGCTCCCTCCTAGCTGCACGTTCCTCGCAGCCTCCAGCAGCTCTGGCTTTCTCAGTGGGACACTGGGGTGGTAGCAGGGGTTCCCCTGCAGCCACCGAGGGCACCCGGACGCCAGGGCAGATGCTGAACAAACCAGGGTGAAAAAAATCCACTAACCAAGACTAAAAGCTCAATCTACACAAGGACTAACCAAGACCCAGCTGTTACTTGGCGAAATACTTCTCTACACCAGCAAGAGCCCTTTGCATTACGAGTCCCCTTTACAGCCCGTTTTTGAGAATTTCAGTGGAAAGTAATTAGTGCATAGGCCAAAACCAGGAGTGAACGAAAACGTCTCTGGAGGGAGCAAAGGAAATTATTCAACGGCATGGAAATATTCTGATTCAGCCCTGGCTTTCTGTTTGTGTTAAATGGCCACAAGATCCAGGGATATTCACTTTTCTGCCCTTCAGCCTTTCCAGAGTAGTACCATCACAGGATGCAGAAACACGGATCCGAGTCTACCAGGCAGCATATCCTCCTGTCGTTGTATCAAAACACTGTGGTTATGTTGGGACTTGGTGTGAAAAGAGGAGCAGAATGAAAAGAAGTCAGCTGGAGCTACTACACACTACGTACTGCTGAAAAAAGGGCATTTACACAAGTGCCTAAATACGGGCTTGGTGCTTGAAGTTCTGGATCCTTTTGTTTTCTTCAAAATCTTGGCCACAAAATGTGATGCTCAGCAAGGCACAGATTCTTTCTGGAGTAAGCTAGGATGTATGAGACTGCCTGCCAAAGCTACTGAAGGATGAGGAAAGAACTGTGATTCTGGAAGCAATTTCTTTATAAAATCATTTTCCTTTAGAGGTGGAGGGGAAATTATTTTAAGGTCAGGAGCAGATGTGTATGGAAAGCTAATTGCAAATGTGATAAAGGAAGAGAGGCACACGGTCCTTCAAACAAAAGCAGCAACTTTGTGAACAGCAGGCAATATTGACTTCAGGCTCCCGCAGTGTCTTAATGCTATGTACATTCTTTTCTTTTTTCCTGTAACTTCTCCCCCTTCTCTCATGCTGAGCAATAGTAAGAACTGCTTGCTAATATCAGTGAGACAGGAGTCCACAAACACTTATGTTTGTTAGGCTAAACCAGAATGGGGAGAACATCGTGCAGATGCCTCACAGCCAGTTCCCGTCTGCCCTTCCTATCTGTGAATACGGAGCATATCTCAGGCCCACGCTTCCCCTGGAAGATTACACCAAGGCCCATCACGTGGACTTTTCTCTTCCTGTAAACTCATGCAGGGTTGTTCTTTAGAACAATGTTAATTCCACCTGGCCAGATCCTCAGCTGGAGCCAGTCAATACATCCATTGCTTTCATCACCTAGACTGCCTGTGACAGCTGGGAATGATCGGTTCTTTATATCTAAAAACTTTCTTTCTTAGAAGTCCTGAAATCTGGAAGCTTCTTACTTTTAATCGGCTTAGCCTCCATTCTAAAGAAAATCAGTTTTCAGCCTCTATAAATTGGACCTCCTTTCGATTCCACTCATTTTTCACTGGTTTTGCCCTTGTGAATCTCCTGACTTATATTGATGTAAAAACAAGAAGATGCAAGATACAAGAAGGACGACTAAGTGCATTTAGAGCCAAAATATGTGTAGCAATTTAGCTGCAAATACATCTCAGCCCAGTGGGTACAAATACAGGAAAGGAGAAAAGGGGGATGGGGCGGATGTGAGCAAGCTGTGGCAGCTATGCAAGGGGCTGTGGAGTTTAGAAAACAGTATAAGCGCTGCAACACCCGCACCTCCTCTTTTGCCAGTTGTCGATGACATAGCCTCACCTTTGCTAGCTCTCACATCACTCAGGCCGTAAGCAGACACCATCTTTTGGATCCAGTTGTGTCAGTGAGCATGCACTCTTTAGCACCTTGCTAATAGATTTTAAATCCCTTCTTGACAGATCTGGCAGGAAAACAGCTTGCATAAACTTTCTCTGTTTTACTTTAGGTGAAACAAGTAGGCAGCTCAGCCTATTTATGCCTGACCTTTCCTGCTGTGGGATAGAAAGTGTACACATGGGCTACTCCTTCAGCACATCTGGAAAGACCACACTGGTGGGAAGGCGGACCTGAGGGTAAGGATGCCTCTCAGAGACGTTACTACATGCAGAAAAGACTGGCTGGGTGTCGCTGTAAACCCTGTTAATGCTGCCTTTATGCCCAAACAGCTATGGCATCTTGAGAAGTTGCAGAACAGCACTTCCAAGAGTAACTGCTGTAATTGGTTTTGTCCTGCTAAGTTTACCTCTTTAAATGGCACCTTAGGAGAGCTGTTGCTTTTCATTTACTTCCTCCCTCCTTTTTTTTTTTGTCAGGAGTTACTGCTGCTGCTCATCCTAGTCTCCTGAGCAGATTCTCATCTCCTCTGTGACAGCAGCTCCTTTTGTGTCCTGGGCATTTACTTTTGAATTCTTTTAATTTAATTCAATGCTGGTGAGAAGCAGGAGGAATAGCTGTGTGATCCTGCCTTTAATCCTTTAATCTTTAATCTAATTAGCCTGGGCAGGGAAAGTGCAAATGTCCTTGCCTTTCCTTGGTCTCTCTCAGAAGCACACCTGAGGCAGCACTGAACTTGTTTGCTCTTCTGGAAGCCCAGCTGGGATAGTATGTTTTCCAGTAAGGTCCGTGCTATGCCTGCTGCCAGACTGACTGGATTCAGAGGGCACCAGACAGTCAGGATAGCTGGCTGCTGACTCTGTTGGGTTTGAGCCAGGAACTAAGGAAGAGATCCTACCTGACCATTACATGCTGCTCGTTTTCACCTCGTCTGGCTTCCAAAGGGCTGAAAGGTTTCATGTTTGCAAACCTTTCCATGTTGCGATGATCTCCCTTCCTCAGCATTCCCACATCCTGCTGATTTTGAGTTAGCCAGTATCCTCAGCTTTTCCTTTCTTTGGTTTTGAGCTTTTAAAATCACTTCTGTAAAGTGGAGGGAGGTTTTTTTGTCCCAAAGAAACAACAATACTTAACATGTGTAAAATGCTTTTCACCTTTCAAGCAAATTCAGTTAACTAATTAATCCTTGAAATATCCCTGGGAGGAAAGTAAACATTATCGCACTTTTACACATGGGGAAACTAAGGCAGAAAGGTGAAGTGAATTGCTCAAGGCCAGTGAAAGATTTAGTGCTGCAGTCAGGTTTATAAACACAGGAGTTTTCTGGATCCTCGTTCTGCATGCAGGCAATTAGACCAAGTCTCCAATGGATAAAATAAGCTACAAGGCATGACCTTCCCCTTGAAGCGATAGCATTGCTCTGGGGTCTGCGGAGAGGCTGAGGCTCAGAGCTAGGGAGAGGTGAGGTAGGGGCAAGCACTGTCCTGGTTTGAGCCCTGGTCCCTTTCTTACTGTGCTCCATCACTGCCCCGAGGATAAAACAAGCTGTATAACATGTACAGCAAGCAGAGCTGCATAATGTAGCAAGAGTTGAAAGGAGTTTTGTGGCAGCTGTGGCAAATCAGGGGCTATAATTTCGAAGCAGTATGGAAGACATGAGTGCTGCATCTCCTGCAAATGAGTCTCCATACAATGGAGATATGATGTGCTATGCCTGTCATCCAGGGGAATAAATAAGAATATTCGTCTGCCTACCTTATGGGTTTTCCACCTCAGGAGAGGGTGTGAGAAACTTTTCTGATAAATATTTTGTGCTGGTACTGTGCTCATTCTGCTTAAAACAGTTCCACTTGTTCTAGAATTACGCTGAGCAAGCGAGCAGCCTTATCACGGCACTAGACAAGGAGCCGGATTCCGGTATCGGTGACAATGGTGCAAACAGAGAAGCTGCTTCAACTTCAGAGGAGCTGCTCGAGCTGTCTGCTGCTGTATCTGGGCACTGGACTGGCGAAAAATATGTCTCTGGACCAGCTGAGAGAGGAAAATTAGAGCATCTGTGCAGCACACAGCAAGGAAACCTTGCTACGTCATCAGCCAACGCTATCAAAGGCACTGCTCTAGGGAAGCTTGCACCGGTGCTTCAGTCTTGCTATTAATAATGAGCATTCCTGCTTTTGCTGGAAAGGAGGATTGGTGACTGAGGAATTAACACTGCGCCTCCAAACTCACCAAACTTTTCTTCTAGTTAGGGGGCCCATGCTTTAAAATAAAACAAAAAGAGCACCAAAAATATGGCAAGTGAGTGCCAATAATTTTTCTTTCTGCACTGAAGTAAATTGTGCCAAGCATTTTGTGAGAGAAGGACAAGAGAGGACAATCCATCAGTGCAGAGTACATCAACGTATTAAAAAAATGCAAGTAGTGGGGAAAGCTTTTAATTTGAATGATATCAGTGCCCACAAGCACGACAATAATTAAAGGTCTGCCAGCATGGCTATTATACATTCTGGTTTAGTGCATTTAATATCTCAGCTGCTTCAAATCACATCAGCCTGATGGCTGGCAAGCATGTTTCCACTCTGGATGCAAATCAAACTCTCACATACCATTCTGAAGCCTCACTTTAAGGGTAGGACTTTTTTGCATCAGGACAGGACAGGCTGTCCTTCGTCCTTGCAGTTCTGTGATGCTGGTACAATTCTGCTGCCCAAGAAAGAGGAGGATGAATTATTCTTCTTAAGGTTACACTGAAGTGATATTGTACCCTGCTTCAGAGCAATTTTTTCAGTTCTCAAAACTTTCCTTCTCCCCTGGCAGGTATATGTTCTGTGAACTGGCTGGGATGCTCCCTCGCTTTTGGGTTGTAATCAGGGTAAGTGAAGGGATGTAGTCCCTCCCGCCTCTCCAGCCCTAGGCTGTGCTGACAGGACATATTTGGCTGCATTGCATTCAGCTTGCTGTTGGTGGGCTTATTGCTAGACTGCAGCCATCTCTGATGGCGCGGGTGGGCAACCAAGTGTTTTTCCTTCATCTTCGGGTGCTTCCGTGCTGTGCTATTCCTGCAGAGCCACAGGACCGCCTTAGGAAGTGCAGCCCAGAGCAGCGCTGGCACAGAACCAAGGTGGATGGAAACAGATGATCGCTTTTTCAAATAGTAATTTACAACACTCCCAAAAACAAGCCAACAACTTATTTTATATTCATTTCAGGGGGGAGAAAAAAAAAAGAGAGACTAACAAGCAATGTGACTAGCATCACCATGAATACTCCATTTACATGTCTCCCACTCGCCTTCACTCTGCCTGCTTTCCCTTTTAGCCCTGTGCTGGTTTTGCTGGGGTAGAGTTAATTTTCTTCATAGTAGCTAGTATGGGGCTGTGGTTTGGATTTGTGCTGAAAACAGAGTTGATAACACAGGGATGTTTTTGTTATTGCTGAGCAGTGCTTACACAGAGTCAAGGCCTTTTCTGCTCCTCACCCCACCCCACCAGCGAGCAGGCTGGGGGTGGACAAGAAGTTGGGAGGGGACACAGCCAGGACAGCTGACCCCAGCTGATCAAAGGGGTATTCCATACCATATGACGTCATGCTCAGCATATAAAGCTGGGGGAAAAAGAAGGAAGGGGGGACGCTCGGAGTGATGGCATTTGTCAAGTAACTGTACTGTTATGCGTGATGGAGCCCTGCTTTCCTGGAGATGGCTGAACCCCTGCCTGCCGAT